>NC_142173.1:2926645-3226645 GCF_029865625.1 Vigna umbellata
TAGGAATATAATTTCTTCTATCAATGTTTCACTACAAAGTTCTTCTTAGAAATTACAACTTTTTTGTACACTCTTGCATGCACGTATTCATCACGTTATTTGCAAGATCATGAGCGCCTGATAAGAAAGTAAAGTCAATTGTTAAAATTATAAGCAATAGGAAAGCTAATTAACAAAGTTATCAAAAAAAATAATTAATAAAATGAAATCTAAATAAAAATGTAAAACTATTGAAACAAGTAAAAATTTTGAGAGAGCACGTACCAGTGTTGTAGGCAATGACCTTCATTAAGTCACAGCTAGTAAAACATTTAAATATAGGATCAGGGGATAATTCATTGCAGTGTGATTCACAATCTGTAGGACATTTTTCATATTCAGGAGAGACTTTAAGTTCACATTTTAATGCACATTTAACACTGCATAAAAAAGAATCATTTTTGCTATTTAATTCAGCATGTGTAAAACTCAAAAGAATCATCACCATAACTAAAACTCCAATAGCTTTTATCTCAACTTTTTCCATATCTCTTTTGTAAGTTTTCTAAGGATTCAAAATATGAATAGAAGGAAAAGTCTTTGGTATTGCTTTTCAGAAAGCTAACCATGAATTTATAGAGAAATAATTATTATACTCTTTTCCATTAAAAGTTAATTAGTCAATAAAATTTATTTAAAAATAAATATATTAATAACTGCTTTATTATATAAAGATATAATTACTTTAAATGTAAATTTTGACAATGTTTCATATTTAAAATCCAATATTTAAATATAGAAAGCTAAACACGTAAGGAAAAAAATATTATACTTTTTCATTCTTAAGTATATTTAGTCAATATAATATATTTTGACTTTAAATGTAATTATTTTGACCTTAAATACATTTAAGATATAATTACTTTAAATGTAAATTTTGACTATGTTTCATATTTAAAATCCAATATTTAAATATAGAAAGCTAAATATTTAAAATCCAATATTTAAATATTTAAATCCAATATATGTGTGTGTTTTTGTGTATATATATGTATAAATTTATATTACTTAATAAAAAATTAATTAATGCAATATTAAAAAAGTTAAAATATTTAGTTTATCACTAGGAGTGTTTTGTTCTAATTTATTTTAGAGTTATTTAATGTGTCTATGAGGTTGTAATATGTAACATTCCAAAAATACAGCAATAAACCATATGATAGAATAATTACATTAATAATAAACCCGATTAGTCTTACACTATAGTCGAGCGTACACTCATGGCCGAATGGCCTTGCAGAAAGAGTTACAAATTTAAGCCGTACATCACTACCCAAAACTATCCGACCGGTTTACAAAATAACGACACCGATCGTTCATACTTAAACAAAAGGGAAGGTGAGCGGATGTCCACCTTACTATAACTAGACTATTGACCGAACATCCTACTCTTCGGTCTTGACTTCGCTTTCTTCCAAATTTTCTTCTTCCAGCACCTTTTCCAGCAGCTCGACTCCTTCTGCTCACATCCACACGGATGATCATTGCAATGACAAGGACGGACGTACAAAAACAGACACGACAGGAAACACAGGGTAAGCTTATGTAATTTCATTCATGCATAAACATACATTTCAAATAATTCAACACCAGATAAATTTCAACGTACGTATCACACAAGCCTATCACTAGACTGACTGTCCGGACTGTATGAAATCTGCGTAGCTACAGGCGTTCGTGCACCCGGGTGATGTAGTAACTGGAAAACTCTCATCAGCTGCCACCCGAGGTTAGTCCGTTCCGTCCAAAGTACCCCTAAGGACTAGGACCTCCTGCCGTTCCCACACATGATCTACCCTCCTCTACGTGAGGACGAGTACTCACGGAACATCAGGATGAACCGCCAGCATTAGCATGCCCACAATCATACTTTACCAATTCCAATATTCATCCATGAGTCGTTCCTCCCTGGAAAGCTCGTTCAAATCCACATCATTTCATTCACATCTTCCTATTTCATTCCTAATCATTCTCAATTTCATCCTTCATTATCACTTTTCTCAAATTCATCTTTCATTACCAATAAGTTAAATTTCATCTTTGTTCAAAGATTCTTACGGATACTCGATACCGAACGTTCAATCCTCTTTTATCAAACAATCACACTTAATAGCAAACCATCATAACAAACCAGGTGTCCAATAGAGTACATCAAATCCTATTCTAAAAACAAAAATGATTGATAAAACAAATCCTACTCTAGTGCTTTGAAAAACTCAAACCCATCAATGATGCTCTCTCCCAACCCCAAACTTAGATGGAAAACTAGTGAGAAAGTGAGTGGAAGGGAGATTTTCTAAAGAGGAATGAAAGGAAAAATGTAGAGAACCTTTGGAAAAATGTTTAGGAGTGTGTGTGCAGAGAAGAATCTAAAAATAGAGGCCAAAGCGTGACTTAGGGTATAAAAATACCCCAATGGGCTCGGGTTCCGCTAAGGGGCAACCTAAGCCCCTTTTACGATACCACCGCTCAGCGGCACTTTCGTGTTGTGCTTTTCTTCTTCCTAGCTTACCCTAGGTGCCTTCTACTCGTGCCCCTTACTTGCTCCCTGCAATTAATTTCTCAAATCACTCAAACATTCAATCCCTACCATGCAACTAAAGCAGAATCAAAACAAACAATACAGATAAAATCAATCAACTGGGTTGCCTCCCAGGTAGCACTTGTTTAACGTCACGAGCCTGACCCAAAATCCTCCAGCACCCTTCAGTAGATGCAAATCTTTCTTACCAACACCCATCAGTAGGTGTATACAAACATAGTATCTTTCAGTAGATACTCTTCCGCTTAACATCCATCAGTAGATGTAAACCCTGTAACAAACTTATAACAAAAACAAAAATACCCAAAAGTTCAAAATTACATCACCAAACCAAAAATTAAAAGTTCTTAAATCACTGGGTTGCCTCCCAGCAAGCGCTCTTTTAACGTCACTAGCTTGACCCAATAAAGCTCATGTTCCATCTTCTTTTTCCTCTTTCTACTGAACTTCTTCAGAAATTTGATCAAACCAGGAACCTGTTGCAGTGTCTCAATCATAGGAACTTTAGTCTCCAATTTCTTGAAGATTTCCATGAAGCACTTAAATTTCTTTTCCTTCCTATGATACTTCTTTGGATGAGGAAGAGGTTTTTCATATGATTCTTTCTTTTTTTCTCTCGCCCTCTTTTTCTTTTCTCTCACTTTCTTTTTTTCTTTTCTTTTTCTACTCACTCTCTCAATCTTCACACAAATTTTCTCTCCTTCTTTCTCTTCTCTCTCTTTTCTCTCTTCTCTCTCTTCTTTTTCCAACTCAACTTTTTCAACATTTACACTCACTAGCACTTCACACTCTTCCCTGGGGTTAACCTCAGTATTAGCCCCAAAATTTTTGTCAGACCTTTCTTCCAATTGCTTGGTAATCTGACCCATTTGAATCTCCAAGTTCTTAATAGCGGCTTCAGTGCTCTTTTGAGAAGATTCAGTTTTCTGTATGAATTGCTGAAGAGTTTCTTCCAACCTTGTTGATCTTTCATTAAGTGTAGACATTTGTTGCCATAAGGTTGGTTGTTGTTGTTGCTTGTGAAATTGCCCTGATTGTCCAGCTTGCCCACTTTGTCCTTGTCCAATACTTGGGTGTGGTTTCCACCCTTGATTGAAGTTCCCCTGACAGTATGAAAATTGATTGGCCATGAAGTTAACATCCTCTAAAGCTTCCACTGGAAAGGCGCATTGACCATTGATATGATCACCACCACATAATTCACACATCTGTGGTTGAACCTGTGCAACAGTCTTTAACTCTTTTGGTAGTTGTGCAAGTGTTTTTGTAAGAGTCTCTAGTTGTTGAGTGAGTATCTTGTTCTGTGCTAGCAAGGCATCATGGGTTTGTAACTGTAGAACTCCTTTTTGTTGTATAGGAGCTCCTCTTTCACTGTTGAGCTCATTGTCACTAGTAGCCATATTGTCAATGATTTCTGTAGCTTCCTCTGGAGTTTTTCATTTGATATTTCCTCTTGCTGAGGCGTCAAGCATCATCTTGGTTTGTGAACCAAGACCTCCAAGGAAGATTAGGACTACTTCCACTTCGTCAAATCCATGCGTGGGTGTCTTTCTTAATAAGCTTTTATATCTGTCCCATGCATGCCCGAGTGATTCCTCCATGCCTTGCCTGAATGATGAAATCTCTTGTTTTCCTTTGTTGACCTTGGAAGAATTGAGTGCCCATATAGTTAAATTCTTGACCGAATTGCATCCTGCATGCATTAGGCACAAAACTCTAGAAAATATTTGTTAGCACAAAAAGATAGAGAAGATACAAAGAATAAAAGATAAGAAGATAAATGATAGCAAGATAGACGATAAAAACATAAAATAGAAAAATGAAAACAGAAAACAGAAAAAAATAAAAACAGAAAACAGAAAACAAAAAAAATAAAAATAGAAAGCGAAAAACTAAAAACAGAAAACAAAAAAATAAAAATAAAAACAAAAAACAGAAAATAAAAAACAAAAAAATAAAACAAAATAAAATAATAACTGAAAAATAAAAACAGAAAATAAAATTGTAACATCCCAATAAATAGAAATCTCCATTAATCAGAACTAATTACATTTACAGAAAATACAGTGCAGTCTTTAAATATAAACAGTAGCTGCTCAAAAGGGTACAGCACGTACATCAATATTTACAGTGATTTCCGTGTTCAGAAATTCAGCCAAAATACAAAACCAGTTCTGAATAATCTATTCTGCACAACTGTATACAGAACTGTCAAAATACAGTACAGAAAAATCTAATATCTACTACGGAACTAATCCCTACTGCTCCGATTTGACTTCAACTTCCACCAAGTTGGCATCCTCCAAAGTTTCTTCTTCCAGCAATGATTCCAAGGGTGCCTCGCCATCTGCTCACATCCACAACGGATGATCATTGCATTGACAAGACGGACATACAGAAACAGCAGACAACACATGGAACATTGCAAGGGTAAGCTTATATTGTTTAATTAATACAACATACATACAGTTCATGATTCAATTCACACATTCATCAAGTAACTTAATCATATAATTTAACATATAAATATATATATATGACAGACCGTCCGGACTGTATGAACCATGTAGTTACAGGCGTCCTTGCACCCAAGTGGTGTAGTAGCCGGGATATACCTAATCAGCTTCCACTTGAGGTTAATCCTTCGCCCCTGCTAAGTGAGGGATACGAAGACCTCCTGCCATTCCCACACATGACTACTCCCTTCTACGTGAAGATGAGCATCACGGAATATCAGGATGGACCAAGCCAGCATTAACTAACCACGGTCATACTTTACAAATTCCATATTCAATCATATATGAGACGTTCCTCCTTGGAACGCTCGTTCAATTCCATAATCGTATAATCATATCACATAGTGTTCAACCATCAAATCCTTTCATAGTTATAATCTTTCCATTCTGTGTTCCACTCTCTTAACATTAACGTCATGCATTCTTTAATCAAATAAAACGAACTTATTACAGAACCTTTGATTTCACGTTTCTGAACAAAAGAAACGAACTCTTATTCATTGATGGACGTTAAGAATTCTTAAAGAATTTAAATGAGATTGAATTTAGAAGTTCAGAATAATACTTAGAAGATGTTGAGTACAAGAACTTTAGGTTGAATCAAGAGAATAAATATCTTACAGAATAACTTAGATAAATAACCAGAATATTCAAAGTACAGAAAACAACTCTTACTGTCAATGAACGAACGTTCAGAAATTTACTTTGGACGAACGTCAATTACGTTCGCTCAGAATTCAATAATAAGGACGAGCGTTCAGTTAGAAACCGAACCCTGCTTTGGACGAACGCTAGGTCAATGACCGAGCACGAATTAAAACGAACGCTGGATATACACCGAGCGCTATTTAAGACGAACGCTTCGGTATAGGACCGAGCGCCAGTTCGGACGAACGTTCAGTATAAGAATGAACGCTCTGTAGAACGAACGTTCGACATAAGGTCGAACGACATTAAGGACGAACGCTCGACATGAGGCCGAACGTCACGTATTTATAAAGTTTCAAATATTTATCTAAACTGAGCTGAAACGAACGCTCATTCACTAAATTGGGGACGCTCGTTCTCGAGCAGAATTCATTCCAAATGAACGAATTCCAACTAAGTTATTTTAATGAAAAACCGAACGGTCTATGACCGTACAGTGACGAGCGTCATTCATAAAAGGGCAGATTAAAATTCCAGATTTCTCAAACTTAACAGAATTTTCCAGATTTCATTTTTTCAACTTTATAACATTCATTCCAGATTTAATTCACCTTCAACATCATTATCATACAGTTTCAATATCCAAATCCTTCCAAATATCATAAACATACTCCATTCATACATAATCAATTCAACATGCTTTTTAATCAAGATCAACAACATATATCATACATAAAAGTCAGTGTTCATCCATAACAGATCAATCAAAACCAGAATTCATATCAGATCTCAGTAACCATTCATAACAGCTCAACTTCATGAAATTCATACATGCACAATAACAGTGATCATCCATACAACTCAAATCTTATATTCTTCATTCATGCAACTCAGATCATTCAACATACAGTATAAATTAAACATATAAGCTTCCCTTACCTTATCAAGCAGTTCACTTCAATTGTTTAGAGTTTCTCTCGTGCTCTCACAGCTTTCTATCAGAATTTCACTCAACCACTTCCACTTAATCTAACATACCAAAACCGTAAACAGATCAGACTTCTAACTCATACATGCAACCAGAATTTTGGTTTGCAGGAATTTAATGGACGAAGATGCAAAGATGAGAACTTACCAGTTCAGTTCTCAATTCTGTTCGGATCAGAATGAGGTTCACAGTGCAGGGAAGGTTTCTATGGTGTCTGAAATAGGATTGGAGGAATTGATAGTGAGTGATCTTAGGGAGAAGATGAACACGGTTTAGAGAAAAGCAGAGAAATCGAAAACAGAAATTCTGAGAAGGAGATGAAGCATGCAGGAGGAAGAGGGAGAGTTTCCAGAATTATTTTTCTCTTCCTATGCAGAATAAACTCCCCAACCTCCACACGCCACTTGTCTCCCACTAACCATTCTCAGAATGCTCAAACCGTGACACATGGCAAGCGCATGCAGTGGAAGTGTGAGTGCATTTTGACGTGTCACGGTGCATTAAAATAGTGATCAGAGAATGAATTAGTGTGTATTAATTATCAGGTTCTCACATTCCCCCTAACTACAAAAATTTTCGTCCTCGAAAATTCTAAAGCTTACCAGGGAATAGGTGAGGATACAATTTCTTCACAGCCTCTTCCACCTCCCATGTTGAGTCACCAGTCTTTGCATTCCACACCACTTTCACGAGACGAACATCCTTCCCCTTGTAGAGTCTGGTGCGGCTGTCTTCCACACAAACAGGTTGCATCTCCAGTGTTCTGTCTGGGCGAATTTGGATATCTTCTAACTCCAGTACGTGAGATGGATCAGCTATATACTTCCGGAGTTGAGACACGTGAAAGACTGGATGAAGGTTGGACAGTTGAGGAGGTAAGGCCAGTTCATACGCCACTGCTCCAATCTTTTTCAGAATCTGATAGGGTCCTACGTACTTTGGTGAAAGCTTCTTTGGACGAAGAACTCTTCCCACTCCAGTGATTGGATTCAATCTCAGAAAAACGTGATCACCAGCAGAGAACTCTAAGGGTCTTCTTCTCTTATCTGCATACGATTTCTGCCTGCTTTGAGAAGTCTTCAAACGTTCTTGAATCAGTTTCACCTTCTCAGTTGTTTGCTGAATTAATTCAGGTCCAGTTACTGCAGTTTCACCTTCTTGGAACCAACACAAAGGAGTTCTACACTTTCTTCCATAAAGAGCTTCAAACGGTGCCATTCCTATGCTTGCTTGATAACTGTTATTATACGTGAATTCAACAAGCGGCAGAACTTCATCCCATACTCCCATATGATCTATCACGCAAGTCCTCAATAAGTCTTCAAGGGTCTGGATGGTTCGCTCAGATTGGCCATCCGTCTGAGGGTGATATGCAGAACTCATCTGCAGTTTGCTTCCCAATTCTCCTTGCAATGACTGCCAAAAACGAGATGTGAATCTCGTGTCCCGATCTGATATGATACTTGAAGGAACTCCATGCAATCTAACAATCTCTTTAATGTACAATTTGGCCAAGTTTGTCATGGACATCTTCAAATTAACAGCCAGGAAATGGGCGCTCTTAGTCAATCTATCCACAATCACCCAAATTGAATCATGGTTTCGGACTGTACGTGGCAGATGAGTCACGAAATCCATGGAGATGCTATCCCACTTCCATTCTGGAATCTCCAATGGCTGCAGCAATCCTCCTGGTCTTTGATGTTCAGCCTTGGCTCTCTGACAGGTTAAACAAGATGACACAAAGCGTGCAATGTCACTCTTCATCCCAGGCCACCAGAATGACAAACGAAGATCCTGATACATCTTAGTCATGCCAGGATGCATGCTAAGACGGCTGTGATGCCCCTCTTCCATTATGATTCTTTTCAGCTCACTGTCATTTGGAACGCACGTCCTCCCCATATATCGAAGTAGACCATCCGTTCCAGCATTGAATCCCTTAGCTTGATCTGTACCAAGCACGTTCAAAATTTTCACCAGCTCCTCATCCTCACGCTGTTTCATCCAGATACGGTCAAATACAGTGCTTGATATTTTAAGGTTGTAGCATTTGATGCTGCTAGGCTCCAACTCAAACTGTAATCTCAGATCTCTGAAACTCTCCACTAAGTGCAGCTCCTTCACCATCATTAACGAGACTTGCACTGCCTTCCTGCTTAGAGCGTCTGCCACTACATTGGCTTTCCCAGGGTGATACAGTAGTTCAAAATCATAGTCTTTTAAAAACTCCAACCAACGTCTTTGCCTCATATTTAGCTCCCTCTGATCAAACAAATATTTGAGGCTCTTGTGATCACTAAAGACTTGGAATGTTGATCCGTATAGATAGTGTCTCCAAATTTTTAATGCGAAAACAACTGCTGCTAACTCCAGATCGTGGGTGGGATAATTCTTCTCATGAATCTTCAATTGGCGAGACGCGTATGCTACTGCACGTCCCTCTTGCATGAGCACACAGCCCAAGCCTTGGTGAGAAGCGTCACAGTACACTTCAAATGGCTTGGACGTGTCTGGAATAATCAGAACTGGCGCGCTCGTCAGTTTCACCTTCAGCTCCTGGAATCGCTCCTCACACAGATCAGTCCAAGCAAAGGGTTGATCCTTTCTAGTCAACCGGGTAAGCGGAGCCACTATCTTGGCGAACCCCTCTATGAAACGTCTGTAATAGCCTGCCAGTCCCACAAAACTCCTCACTTCCGTGACTGAACGCGGGCTCTTCCAATCCAACACTGCTCTCACCTTAGAGGGATCCACTGAAATACCTTCAGACGATATCACATGCCCCAGAAACTGCACCTCCTTCAACCAGAATTCACACTTGGACAGCTTTGCGTACAACTCTTTCTCCCTCAACACGGTTAATACTGTTCTCAAGTGTTCTTCATGTTCGGCATTGGTTTTGGAGTAGATGAGAATATCATCTATGAACACAACCACAAACTTATCCAAATAGGGTCTGAATATCCTGTTCATGTAATCCATGAAGATGGCTGGAGCATTTGTCACTCCAAATGGCATTACCACGTACTCATAATGCCCATAACGTGATCTGAATGCTGTCTTCTGGATGTCGTCCTCCTTAACCCTTATCTGGTGATATCCCGAACGCAAATCAATTTTAGAAAATACCGTTGCTCCATGTAGCTGATCCAACAAATCATCTATCCTTGGTAACGGGTATTTGTTCTTGATGGTCAGCTTGTTTAATTGTCTGTAGTCTATACATAACCGAGAGC
Organism: Vigna umbellata; assembly: GCF_029865625.1. Taxonomy (NCBI): domain Eukaryota; kingdom Viridiplantae; phylum Streptophyta; class Magnoliopsida; order Fabales; family Fabaceae; genus Vigna; species Vigna umbellata. The sequence goes on from NC_142173.1 coordinate 2,936,618, forward strand.
TGCCATCTTTCTTTTTCACCAAGAGCACAGGAGCCCCCCATGGTGATACGCTTGGTCTAATGAATTGCTTCTCCATAAGCTCTTCAATCTGCTTCTTGAGTTCAACCAACTCTGCAGGTGCCATACGGTATGGTTGAACAGATATAGGGGCTGCCGTTGTCACCAGATCAATGGTGAATTCAATCTCTCTAACAGGAGGCAATCCTGGTATCTCTTCTGGAAAAACGTCCAGAAATTCATTCACAACTGCTCGTTCAATACTGCTCTCCTGGGACGTCCGTGCTTCTGCCAATCCTCCTAATTCCTTATCTTCATGCGTCATGATGAGGAAACAGCTTGCTCCCTCCATGATGTCCTCCCTAAACTGCCCAACAGTGATTGACAGTTCTTCCTCTTCTTCACTGGGAAAAACTAATTCCTTCTTCCCACAATCTATAATAATATGGTTGGTAGCCAACCAATCCATTCCTAGAATTATTTCCAAGTCCTTCAAAGGTAAACAGATTAAGTTCACCTTATAACTATGCCCCTCAACCACAATAGGACATCTAATGCACACGGTAGATGTCCTAATCTCTCCAGCCGCTGGTGTTGATACCACCAAGTCAAACTGCATATCCCTCTCCACTATTCCCAGCTTTTCAACACACGCCTTCGAGATGAAGGAGTGCGTCGCCCCAGAATCAAACAGTACATGACAAGGCATTCCAAACAGCAAGCATTCACCAGTTATAAGATTACCTGCGCTTGCTGCCTCCGCTCCAGTGATAGCGTACACACGGCCTACTGCTTGTGCTCGCCCCCCCCTGGGCTGATTTCTTCCCGTGTTTGGTGGTCTCATCACTGCTCTTCCACTCATGTTACACTCGTTCCCCAAGTGTCCATTTCGTCCACATCGGTTGCAGTGTTTTCCTCCCACTAGCTGAGGACAGGATGAACGATAATGCGGCCCCCCACACTGAAAGCAAGTTATATTTCCTTGTCCAGTGTGTCCGACAGGAATCAATGCTTGAGAACCACTCGTATTGGCTGATTGATTTGGACGAGTGTAAGGTATTTTCCTTTGAACAGAACCTCCCCTGGACACAATTGGTCCCCTACTAGCTTGTTGTTGCTTCTTGTGTCGTTCCGCCTCTGCCAAGTTCTTCTCCAACACCTTGGCTCTCTCAACCATAGCAGGGAACGTTCTGATACACAAGCTGGAAATTACAACTTTTAGATCACTGCGTAGACCGTTCTCAAATTTTCTGCACTGCCACTCCTCACTAGTGGCCATTGTATTGAATCGGACAAGGTGTTTAAACTTATTGGTGTATTCTGATACAGACATTCCACCTTGAGCCAGTTGTAAAAACTCCACCTCCTTTGCAAACTTTACGCTGTCAGGGAAATATTCCTCATAAAACTTATTACGGAATACTTCCCAAGTAATAGGGCGGTGAGCGTCTACCAGTATGGCCCTTGTGCTCGTCCACCAATGGCTTGCTTCTCCAGTTAATAAGTATTCTGTATACGCCAACCTGTTCTCATCCGGACACCTTTTGGCGTTAAAAATCCTCTCCATATCCCTTAGCCACTGGTCCGCCTCATCAGGAAGACATTTGCCACTGAACTTAGTCGGATGATGTTGGAGGAAACTCTCCAAACTCCATTCCGCTGCAGGTGGGGCAGCGTTAGAAGAAGATGCTCCAGGTGCACCTCTAGTTGCAGCCAGTATCTCCATCAATTGCCTTTGCGTGTTTTCAGAATTAACACGCGAGGCCTCCAAACCTTGCATAGCAGCTTGGTTTTGCTGCATCAAGGTAGCATTCTGCTCCATTAACGTGGTATTCTGTTGATGCAATCTTTCCACCACGGTTTCCAACAATCTAGTGTTGTTGGACGTTTCGGACTCATTCGGTTGAGGAGGAGGAGGAAGTCTAGGTGCCATTTGTTCTCTGGATGCAGAGAAAAACAAACGAGCATTAGTTATGTCCAAGAGTTAAAACAATAATAACTCATTAAACATGCAATAAGCACACAGCAAAAACACAGTGCACTCATAACCCTACAGTGTCCTTAGAAGAACAAAACTGCTCTGATACCAATAAATGTAACATCCCAATAAATAGAAATCTCCATTAATCAGAACTAATTACATTTACAGAAAATACAGTGCAGTCTTTAAATATAAACAGTAGCTGCTCAAAAGGGTACAGCACGTACATCAATATTTACAGTGATTTCCGTGTTCAGAAATTCAGCCAAAATACAAAACCAGTTCTGAATAATCTATTCTGCACAACTGTATACAGAACTGTCAAAATACAGTACAGAAAAATCTAATATCTACTACGGAACTAATCCCTACTGCTCCGATTTGACTTCAACTTCCACCAAGTTGGCATCCTCCAAAGTTTCTTCTTCCAGCAATGATTCCAAGGGTGCCTCGCCATCTGCTCACATCCACAACGGATGATCATTGCATTGACAAGACGGACATACAGAAACAGCAGACAACACATGGAACATTGCAAGGGTAAGCTTATATTGTTTAATTAATACAACATACATACAGTTCATGATTCAATTCACACATTCATCAAGTAACTTAATCATATAATTTAACATATAAATATATATATATGACAGACCGTCCGGACTGTATGAACCATGTAGTTACAGGCGTCCTTGCACCCAAGTGGTGTAGTAGCCGGGATATACCTAATCAGCTTCCACTTGAGGTTAATCCTTCGCCCCTGCTAAGTGAGGGATACGAAGACCTCCTGCCATTCCCACACATGACTACTCCCTTCTACGTGAAGATGAGCATCACGGAATATCAGGATGGACCAAGCCAGCATTAACTAACCACGGTCATACTTTACAAATTCCATATTCAATCATATATGAGACGTTCCTCCTTGGAACGCTCGTTCAATTCCATAATCGTATAATCATATCACATAGTGTTCAACCATCAAATCCTTTCATAGTTATAATCTTTCCATTCTGTGTTCCACTCTCTTAACATTAACGTCATGCATTCTTTAATCAAATAAAACGAACTTATTACAGAACCTTTGATTTCACGTTTCTGAACAAAAGAAACGAACTCTTATTCATTGATGGACGTTAAGAATTCTTAAAGAATTTAAATGAGATTGAATTTAGAAGTTCAGAATAATACTTAGAAGATGTTGAGTACAAGAACTTTAGGTTGAATCAAGAGAATAAATATCTTACAGAATAACTTAGATAAATAACCAGAATATTCAAAGTACAGAAAACAACTCTTACTGTCAATGAACGAACGTTCAGAAATTTACTTTGGACGAACGTCAATTACGTTCGCTCAGAATTCAATAATAAGGACGAGCGTTCAGTTAGAAACCGAACCCTGCTTTGGACGAACGCTAGGTCAATGACCGAGCACGAATTAAAACGAACGCTGGATATACACCGAGCGCTATTTAAGACGAACGCTTCGGTATAGGACCGAGCGCCAGTTCGGACGAACGTTCAGTATAAGAATGAACGCTCTGTAGAACGAACGTTCGACATAAGGTCGAACGACATTAAGGACGAACGCTCGACATGAGGCCGAACGTCACGTATTTATAAAGTTTCAAATATTTATCTAAACTGAGCTGAAACGAACGCTCATTCACTAAATTGGGGACGCTCGTTCTCGAGCAGAATTCATTCCAAATGAACGAATTCCAACTAAGTTATTTTAATGAAAAACCGAACGGTCTATGACCGTATAGTGACGAGCGTCATTCATAAAAGGGCAGATTAAAATTCCAGATTTCTCAAACTTAACAGAATTTTCCAGATTTCATTTTTTCAACTTTATAACATTCATTCCAGATTTAATTCACCTTCAACATCATTATCATACAGTTTCAATATCCAAATCCTTCCAAATATCATAAACATACTCCATTCATACATAATCAATTCAACATGCTTTTTAATCAAGATCAACAACATATATCATACATAAAAGTCAGTGTTCATCCATAACAGATCAATCAAAACCAGAATTCATATCAGATCTCAGTAACCATTCATAACAGCTCAACTTCATGAAATTCATACATGCACAATAACAGTGATCATCCATACAACTCAAATCTTATATTCTTCATTCATGCAACTCAGATCATTCAACATACAGTATAAATTAAACATATAAGCTTCCCTTACCTTATCAAGCAGTTCACTTCAATTGTTTAGAGTTTCTCTCGTGCTCTCACAGCTTTCTATCAGAATTTCACTCAACCACTTCCACTTAATCTAACATACCAAAACCGTAAACAGATCAGACTTCTAACTCATACATGCAACCAGAATTTTGGTTTGCAGGAATTTAATGGACGAAGATGCAAAGATGAGAACTTACCAGTTCAGTTCTCAATTCTGTTCGGATCAGAATGAGGTTCACAGTGCAGGGAAGGTTTCTATGGTGTCTGAAATAGGATTGGAGGAATTGATAGTGAGTGATCTTAGGGAGAAGATGAACACGGTTTAGAGAAAAGCAGAGAAATCGAAAACAGAAATTCTGAGAAGGAGATGAAGCATGCAGGAGGAAGAGGGAGAGTTTCCAGAATTATTTTTCTCTTCCTATGCAGAATAAACTCCCCAACCTCCACACGCCACTTGTCTCCCACTAACCATTCTCAGAATGCTCAAACCGTGACACATGGCAAGCGCATGCAGTGGAAGTGTGAGTGCATTTTGACGTGTCACGGTGCATTAAAATAGTGATCAGAGAATGAATTAGTGTGTATTAATTATCAGGTTCTCACAAAAATAAAATAAAATAAAATAAAATCAAATAAAATAAAATAAAATAAAATCAAATCAAAATAAAATAAAATCAGAAAAAATAAAAACAGAAATTCAAAATTCAAAATTCAAAATTCAAAATTCAAGTAAAAGATAATCAATAATCACACAAATGAACTAGTTAAACCACGAGTCCCCGGCAACGGCGCCAAAAACTTGATGCACAAATTTATGAACACCAAAATATGATGTCACAAACTTGTTTAACAATCGGCAAGTATGACCGAATCGTTTCAAGTAATAAACTCGGTAAGACCAAGTATCGTTCTGCCAAAGGACTCACAGCCTAGTTTAGTTATGTGATTTGTTGATTAGCTAAGACTTAAGAACAAAATAAATGGAGTTTAATATGCAAAAGACGAAAATAAACATGTATGCATGAGGTTGATCAATGGCTAAAACAAAAGACAAGCACTTTCAATGAAATATATTGATGAATATGTTGTTGGGGGTCAATTTCATCTTATCCACTCTCATATATTTTAGGAATTCAACATTCAAGTCATCATTGTTAATGCCACTCTCTAAATTACCTTTCAAGAAGGCTTCTCCCTAATTACGAGTTCATACGATTCCTAGCATTCCTAATAATTAGTTTTTTTAGCACAGGAGCTTAAGGCAACCAATATACTATTGGGAGAAATTCCCCGGATCTAGACTTCCCCGTACGTTCCCGTATCGACAAAACCAATAATCATGCATTGAATGAGTTAAACAAAGCAAGCATTGAGCAAAGAGGAAAAACCCTAACTAGCGATGAAAGAAAGCATAAGTCTTAGATTAAGATGCAAGCACAAATTCCATATATGAGAGCTTCAAAAGATTACATTGATTCCCCAACAAATATACAAGGTTTAGTTCACCATATTCATGGTGAACCTAGATGAACAATAATGAAAGAATGAAGGATAAAACCCTAGAAAGGTGAAGAGGTAGCCTGAGCATCCAAGATCCTCCTTCAAAGGGGTGGAAGAGAGAGTGTTTGCTTCATTTCTGCCAAAGATACAAACCCTAGGACGTCCTAAAGCTTATATACTATTCTAAAATTACAGAAAATCTAGGCCCAAGCCCATAAGTGTGCCGCTCAGCGGTAAAGTGCCGCTCAGCGGTAAGTGCGTGAGTAGTTTCTTCCCCTCAGCGGCCATTTTGCCCCTCAGCGGTTCCAACGTGAACTCCTGAGTGCCGCTCAGCGGTAAACTGCCGCTGAGCGGCAGTTGCGGCTTCTCCTTTTGCACTTTTTGATGTCTTTTCTGATTCCATCTCTCTCCTTCTTCACTTCTTTCACCAAATTCACCTTAAAACCTGCACAAAAACACTGAAATCAAGCATAAACCTGTCCAGCTCTCTTATTTCTCAAAAATATGAATAAAAGCATGATTTCAAGCTAGTTTCTAAGTGTTAAAGGTTGCTTTTAGTATCAATTTAAGCATGAAATGGGTCTTTGAGCGTCCGTCAATATAGCCTTCATGCTCGCCCACCAATGACTGGCCTCTCCAGTCAGCAGATACTTAGTGAACGCCAATCTGTTGTCGTCCGGACACCTCTTGGCGTTGTAGTCCGCTCCATGTCTCGTAGCCACTGATCGGCCTCGTCAGGAAGGCACTTCCCATTAAACTTGGCCGGATGATGCTGTAGAAAGTTCTCTAAACTCCACTCGGTCTGATGGGTAGCGGTGGAAGTGGATGCTCCGGGTGTGCCCCTGGTGGTTGCGATGATCTCCATTAGTTGCCTCTTGGTCGCTTCAGAGTTTGCGCGAGCGGCTTCCAAACTCTGTAAAGCAGCCGCGTTCTGCTGCACCAAGGCAGCGTTCTGCTGTTGTAGCCTTTCTATTACTGATTCCAACAACCTGGTGTTGTCGGACGCATCACGTTCGGTGGTTTGAGGTTGAGGAGGAGGTCTCGGTGCCATTAGTTCTCTGAGAAGCAGAGAAGACAATCGTTAGTTATGTCTAAAGAGTTTAAAATAACTCATCAAACGAATATTAAGCACACAGAAAAAACATAGTGCACTCATAACCTACAGTGTCCTTAAGAGAACAAAACTGCTCTGATACCACTAATGTAACATCCCAAAAATACAGCAATAAACCATATGATAGAATAATTACATTAATAATAACCCAAATTAGTCTTACACTATAGTCGAGCGTACGCTCATGGCCGAACGACCTTACAGAAAGAGTTACAAATTTAAGCCGTACATCACTATCCAAAACTATCCGACCGATTTACAAAATAACGACACCGATCGTTCATACATAAACAAAAGGGAAGGTGAGCGGATGTCCACCTTACTATAACTAGACTATTGACCGAACATCCTACTCTTCGGTCTTGACTTCGCTTTCTTCCAAATTTTCTTCTTCCAGCGCCTTTTCCAACAACTCGACTCCTTCTACTCACATCCACACGGATGATCATTGCAATGACAAGGACGGACGTACAAAAACAGACACGACAGGAAACGCAGGGTAAGCTTATATATGTAATTTAATTCATGCATAAACATACATTTCAAATAATTCAACACCAGATAAATTTCAACGTGCGTATCACACAAGCCTATCACTAGACTGACTGTCCGGACTGTATGAAATCTGCGTAGCTACAGGCGTTCGTGCACCCGGGTGATGTAGTAACTGGAAAACTCTCATCAGCTGCCACCCGAGATTAGTCCGTTCCGTCCAAAGTACCCCTAAGGACTGGGACCTCCTGCCGTTCCCACACTTGACCTACCCTCCTCTACGTGAGGACGAGTACTCACGGAACATCAGGATGAACCGCCAGCATTAGCATGCCCACAGTCATACTTTACCAATTCCAATATTCATCCATGAGTCGTTCCTCCCTGGAACGCTCGTTCAAATCCACATCATTTCATTCACATCTTCCTATTTCATTCCTAATCATTCTCAATTTCATCCTTCATTATCACTTTTCTCAAATTCATCTTTCATTACCAATAAGTTAAATTTCATCTTTGTTCAAAGATTCTTACGGATACTCGATACCGAACGTTCAATCCTCACTCAGAACGAGGATGAACACTTGGAACGAGATAGAGAGGTCTCCAGTTCCAAAATAGAATAAGACCGAAAGAGTTACCTTTTTATTTGAGAAACAAATCGAGTACAATAATATACCATATATGACGAACGTTATTTACCACGTAAATCAGTTGAATGAACTGACTCTCGTGAGTTCAGACCAATACTCAAAGAATAAATTAAGTACGGAGGCTCTAGGCCGGATCCAATGGATGTAGACACATCAAGACGTTAGAGAACCATACTTGGAATAATTCAAATGTAGAAACCTAATGCCAGTCAATGACCGAACATGGTAAAAGAGATTCTACTGAAATTGGACGAACGTTGTTTCATCAAGATTGATAAATTAAAAACGAGTACGAGTGCTTGGTATAAGACCGAGCATTACTCAGTACGAGCGCTAGGTGTAAGACCGAGCACTTATTTAGGACGAACGCTTGGTGTAAGACCGAGCACTTATTTGGGACGAGCGCTTGGTGTAAGACCGAGCACATTTAAACTTATAATAAAAAGGCTTAATAAATAGTCTAAAATACTATCGAAGCAGTGTTTACGGACAACAAAATATACTGTTACATATAGAACTTTAGTTTATCACAGGATACGTGGATACAACTGTGCTTGGCCGAACGCTCAAGCATAGTATTACTACACGAGGACGTTCGTCCTCAACTAGGATACTCTCCAAATGAAAGGATCACATTTCAACTATGTTTACCAGGAAAACCGAACGGTCAAAGACCGTTCAGTAACGCTCGTACGTTATCATAGGGAAAGTTCATATTCAAATTCATTTACATTCCAATTCATTTCTCAGTATACAACTTCATAATTCCATACGTTCATATTATAGTACATTTCCTATTCCTCATACAATCCATATCATGTAAGTTTCATATATTTCATACATTATACATAACTCAGCCATATTTCATTTCTACTCATTAAATCAACGAACGTTCATTCAATCCAATCATATCAACCATCATGCATCAAAATCATTCAGTCCAATAACGAACGTTCATACAATACCACAACATACAAATTAAATTAAATAAGCTTCCCTTACCTGGATACGTGATTGAACTGCCTAAGAGTAGGTTTTTGGTTCGCCCGACTACAGCTTTCTACCCTCAATGATCACTTAACTCTTCCAACTTAAACTGAACAACATGAGAATCACAAATAACTTAGACTACGCCCCTGCATGCAACCAGAACTTGGTTTGCATGTAACAAAAGATGAACGACTAAGGACAGATACGCTTACCCGCTCAAACTTGAAACTCGTTCGGTTCAAGATGAAGCTTGGGACGCCGGGAATGCTCCTACGGTGCCTGAACGTTGATTGGAGCAGAGAAAAGATGAGTTAACGTACAGAGAAGGGAGGGTTTTCTAGAGAGAAGAAGGAGAAATGGAAGATCAGAATTTGGAAAGGAGAAGGTGCATACAGAAGAGAGTGGGTACGAGTTTTCAGAAAATCACTTTTGTATGGAGGAGAAAACAAAATTGGATTGATGTCTGGAGGGGTCTGTGTTTAAATGGAGCAAGATGTGAGCTAATATATATGTGTGCGTGAATGATAGAAGAGTGTGGTGTGCCAGTTTGTTTAGGAATTGAATAGAATGGTTGGGATTTAAGGAAAATTAATGTTTAATTCTAGTTAGGACCCGTGGAAAGAGAAGAAGGACAAGAGTTAGATTGGTTTCTCACTTTGGTTTAATTTGGAAGTAGTTTTACTTATGTGCAGCATGTAAATCTTAAAGAAAAGGAAAGTAAAGATGTGCATGGGTTATATTTCACCACAGGACTACGTAAAATAGGAGAGAGTATGTGAGGGAATGTTGAGAGGGTAAGGGTCCCGTGTGGGTCCTACGGTGTTAAATAAAGAAATTCATATTTTAATAAAAGGTGTTGTACTATGCTGCTCTTAGGAAAATCAAGATTTATAAATAATATATTATATTATATATTAACATATAATATATAATTCTTTTATGATCTTTGTATATTATATATTAGATTTCATTCCGTTTTTATAATCTTTGTATATTATATAATAATATATAACTTTTATGCAAATTATTATATAACGGATATATTACAGTAAAGAAACTTAACAAGGTTAAGTTATAATTAATATTATATTATTATATATGTATTAAAACTATTAAGTTCAGGGGATTAAACTTTTAGCTGGAATTGTTTTCTTAGTAATATAAGTTAAGTGATGGTACGAATAATTTTCATAATTTAATATGAGGGATTTTTTTTATGTATATAGAATAAATAATAAAAGTTGAATATTTCTAGGTATTGTGGTAGTAGTTCATAAAAGTCGTTATAATTGTATATGTTTTATGGTGATTTATTTGAAGTCGTATTATTTTATAAGATGTAGTATTGTATATGAAGATGTAGTATTTTATAGGCTTAAATGCTTACTTCATCCCATGTTAAGGGGTGAATTTCTGTGTAGTACCCGGTTTTAAAAATAAAGACATTAGGTCCCTGTGTTATGAAAATTATATGAATAAGGTCCACAAAGAAAGAACAAGTTCAACAAATCATCAAAGAAAAAACTAAACAAGAGAGAGAAAAAGCTGGACAGTAAAAGAGAGAAGAGAAAAAGTACGGCCACATCAGCATGGACTTAACGTCGTTGCTGTCAACTTAACGGACATGACCTTATTCATACACTTTTCATAACATAGAGACCCAATGTCTTCATTTTTAAAACCGGGTACTAAACAGAAGTTCACCTCTTAGCATGAGGACGAAGTAAGCATTTAAGCCTATTTTATATGGTAAAACCTTGTGTTTGACGAGTTAATATCTATTAATGAGAAGTGTGGAATGTATTGAGAATATGTAATTATGAGGTGAGCGTTTGGAAGTTAGTGGCATGGGTTGGTGGTGTTTTGGTTAATGGGTTGTTAAGTTGATTTACTTAATTGAATAATTATTTTGAGTTGTGAAAGTTTGAAACTGATGGATAAAGGTTATGTTGATAGTACTTATGAAAGGTAATGAGGTTGTGTTATAAATCTTGTAATTATGGGGAAAGACATATTATTGAGATTATGGATGTAATGTGTTGAGAATTGTGTTTAAACCCGATGATTAGTGGTATAATATATGTTAGTGAGAATGTGTATTGGAGTTGTGATGTGAATATAGAACTGTACATGTTATTGAGAATGGGTATTAATATGTGATGTCGATATGAAGCTATGTTATTTCCTTGTATTATCGTCGATCATGTGTGAGCTTTTCGTACTGCTCTACGTTAAGGATGTGATGTGTTGGACTCTTGTTTAGAGATATTGATTCAAGTGTCACTTCCCTCTATGCGGGGAGGTGGATGTCTCGCCCAAAAGACTTCGGCTCGTGCTGAGTATAGTGCACTAGTGCGCGTGGTACCAGTGCTTTTACTCGTTAGTCCTTGAGAAGTCGGGGAGATAGGTCAGAAGTCGCGATGGAAGACGAGTCGAATTGCCCTGTTAGTGAGAACAGGTTCTTGTTAGTGATAACAGGTCTGACGACACAATAGAAGGAAACGACATTGGTTCATGAATGGTGTGGCTATGATAATATGATGTGATGGAATATGTTATATGATTATATTACTCTGTGATTAAAATGAAATATGTTTTGTGGTATGTTATGATATTTCTGGTTGCTCACCCTGAAATGTTGTGGTTGTGATTTCCACCTACGATGATCGTACTTGTACGAGTTGCAGATAAAACTAGATCGAAGTAGCTGATGTAAGAGTTGGGATATTTGATTTTGGGAATTATTGTTTTTTAAAGTTTTCAGACTTGATATTTTTATTGTAAAAGAGATTATTTGAGATTTTTATTTTGAACAAATAACGTTTATTATTATGTTTTGCTTCTGCATTGTAATCGAATAAAATTTGATTATCCGAAATAATTTTTTTATAGAAAAATTTTGAAAAAAAAAATTTACACCGTGACATCTCAAAACTCGGGGTGTTACATTTGGTATCAGAGCCAGGTTTTTGAAAAAACTTTTTTAGACTTTGGGGAGTGAGCTCGTCTAGCTTTTGTTGTGTGACTTTAATGCTTGTGGATTTGTATGAATATGTTGAGTCTCTTGTGAAAAAGAGTAGATCAGGTTATGTTCTTCAAGTTTAGATAGCAGTATTGGGTATCTAACTAGAAGTATTAAGAACAGAAAACGTCTTGATAAGAGTAGTGAGAGTGCACACTCATGACTTGATATTATAGATGGTTTTCCTTTCATAATTAATTCTGAAGTTTTGAGAAAGAAAAAGTTGTGAATCCAGTGTTGTTGTTTTTAGTGATTTTTGGCATGTTCTTTTCTTTATGGTAGTGTTTGATGTTCTATAGTGGATAAAATAAAAATATCTTTTATTTTTATTTTATAATTTTAAATATTAGATACTTAATTATGGTATGGAATTAGGTGATTAAAGTATTTAGGAGTAGTATAAAAAGTTATTAATTAGTTTTAGTTTTATTTTTAAATTTTCAGAATGGGTTCAGAGAAGAGAGTAAGTTATTTTTTATATTAATTATATGATCCTTAAGTTTAGGAAAGGGAAAACGTCTGTTTTAGGTAGTCTCCGTGAATCAAGATAGAATTAGTTTTTAATGTATCTTTTGGCCATTAAAAATAGAAGTGTTATCACTCCGGTAAGTGTACCAAATCATATCAAGTAATAATAAATGGTAAGATCAATTGTCGTTTTCCAAGAGACTCACAACACTAAACAGTATGTAATCGCTTAACTAATTAAGACTTAAGAACAATTTTTGGGGTTTTTGAATGTAAATGCAATAAAAATAAACATGAATGCAAATTTGATCAATTAAGGCTAAACACAAGAATGAATGGATGAAGTTGATGATATTGTTGTTGGGTTTAGATTTCACCTAATTTACTCTCATGCATATATGAATTTATCTTCTTCATTAATGTTAATGCCACTTTCTAATTTACCTTAAACCCAATGTCTCGGTGAAGAAAGCCTACTCCTAATTACTAGTTCACAATGTCTTGTCTCCCTAGCAATTAATCATGCATTACATTTGCACAGAAATTTAAAGGGAACCAACCCTCCTATCCCTATGTCTAGGTAATATTGCTTTTGAGAGAATTTTCCCAGTTCTAGATTTTCCCATATGTGTCCATATCGACAAAATCAATAATCATGCAATTGAATGAGTTAAACAAAGCATGCATAGAGCATAGAGGAAAAACCCTAAAAATTAATGAAGTTAAGCATTTATAAAATAAATCAATTCAATACATGAGACTTTAGTGGTTACATCTTCCCCAACAACAAATAAAATTTAGTTCACCATAATCATGGAGAAACTAGATGAACAATGGAATGGAAGAGATAGAAAAACCCTAGAAACTGAAGAAGAGACTCCTGCATCCCCAAATTTGCCTCTAGAGGAGCAAAATGTGTGTTTATATGCTTATGCCATCAAAAGATACAATCCCTAGAACGTGCAAGTCCTTAAATAGAACATAAAAATAACAGAAAACGGGTCCAAGCCCACGAAACTGGCGCTCACTGCCCCAAAAGGGCGCCCAATGGTAGCTGCGGCACTAAACTGACGCTCAGCGGTGGTGCTCAGGCATGAGACAAAAGATATTGGCGCTCAACGCCCTTTTTCTACGCTCAACGTCCTTTTTCTACACTTTGTTGAATTTGCATTCTGGTTGACTTTTTTGCACTCTTGTTGACTTTTATGCATTCTGGTTGATTTTTGTGCATTCCAACTATTTGGTACTTTACTCTTGTTTCAAATCATTCCAATAGCCTAAAAAATCAAGGGAATTTAGTGATAAAATCATCAAGTATAACCTCAACTCTCTTATTCACAAAACTAAAGTAAAAACATGAGTTCAAGCTAGTTTAATATCAAAATTAAGTATAAAAATAAAAGTATTTCAATCGTTATATTTAGGAGTAGTATAAAAAGTTATTAATTAGTTTTAGTTTTATTTTTAAATTTTCAGAATGGGTTCCGAGAAGAGAGTAAGTTATTTTTTATATTAATTATATGATCCTTAAGTTTAGGAGAGAGAAAACATTTGTTTTAGGTAGTCTCCGCGAATCAAGATAGAATTAGTTTTTAGTGTATCTTTTGGCCATTTAAAGATAGAAGCAAGGGAAGAATTAAACGAAAAATATGTTATGGATACCGAGATAGATTCTGAGCCGTTGGAGATTAGGGTACAGTCTGTTTGAGTTATAGATTAGGTTAAAAATATAAGAAAGCACACGATAGTCGGGAGAGTGGAGGAAACAAGCCCAACCCTATATTCAGTACACTACAAAAAAGAAGGGCATTATCGAAGGCCAGGAGCCCTCGGAAACAGCCCAAAACTGTCGGTAAAAGGTAATTACAGATGGTTTATCGACGGTCAAAGAGCCCTCGGTAAATCCCTTGTCGCTAACATTTACCGAGGGCTTCCGCCCTTCGGTAATTACCGAGGGCCAAAAGCCTTTAGTAATTACTGAGGGCCAAAAGCCTTCGGTAATTACCGAGGGCCAAAAGCCTTCAGTAATTACCGAAGGGCATTCTCAACCTTGTCCTGTCATGCAGCACTGGACTTTGCATTTGGAAACATAAACCTCCAAAAACCTATATTTGCAACATATAATAGTCTTTAATATGCACCACAAACCACAAAAAGGTACAAAAAATATCAAGTACCACTACAACTGAAATTGAGCATTAAAACAATATTGTATCCACTAAAACAGTCACAATCTCAACATTTATACATAGTCCAACAACAACCTTTAACAACAATAATACCTACTTGACATAAAACAATATCTCCAAAAGCTATAAACTACTCAATCAGATTAATAAATGTCAAATAGCCAAGGATTTTTATGCAGAATATACCATCAAAAAAACCAGATTTTTATGTAGGTTATACAGCAAAATAGTAAGGTATTTTTGCAGAATTTTACACCAAAACAACAAAGATTTTATGCATAATTTACAGCAATACAGCAAAGCTTTTCTGCAAAATTTTGTAACTAAGACAGCAAATGTTTTTTGCAGAGTTTTATAACTAAAACAAGAAGGTTTTCTGCAGAGTTTTATAATTAAAACAACAAGATTTTCTGCAGAGTTTTATAACTAAGACAATAAGGTTTTCTACATGTATTGACTCCAGTTCAGCAATTAAGATCATACTCCCATTTAGCAAACAGATAAGTGCAGTGCAAAAATCATTTACTTCAATGTTATATCAATTTTTCATGCCTAATTAAACCATTTCTCATGCTTTTGCACATTCTTTTTATATCAATAATACTTATGCTTGCTTAACATAACACTTACTTTATCCTTTTCATTATATGTTAACTTGATTCCATACAATTAACTTAGCTTAGATATTATACATGATCAACATAACATACCTATCTTTGCTTTGACCGAAAGTTATACTTAGTAATTCATACCAACTTAAATACCATAGAAAGTAATTAGCCACATATCAAACTCTTAGGTATGTGAAATAATCACACCCTAAACAATCAAGATTCAATCATTAACCATAAACTACCAACAAGATGTTGTAACATGATATAATTCCATTCAAATACATACATACATACATATATATATATATATATATATATATATATATATATATATATATATATATATATACATGTTTATGTCTAGAATAATCCTGCTGTATATAGTACAACAGAGTTTAGATGCAAGTAAAAAATAAAGCAATCTTTTCAGTAATTATACATTCACACCAAGCAAATGAAATTTTATTAACTTCCATAGAACTTAGTCAATCAAATGTAAAATGAGTTACAATGAAACAATTTACTATGTTAACAATCAAATTCCAGATTGCATCAAAAGAACTCAATTAATTCACCCTTACACTACATTTTAACAAAACACACAATTATTTCCCCAAAAGAACTCAATTATTTCCTCAAAAGTAATTAATATTATACTTGCAAAAAAGTGATTTAGCCAGTGAGCCAACTAATGTACAATCTTTGAATTCAAATTCACCAGTACTCTATATGCTTTAAACACTTGTATCCTATGTAAAGAACCAAACACTTCTTTTGGATCCTCTGTGAAGAACAACAACAATAATATCATATTCATCATGTTCTATTAACAATCCTAATAAACGTAGAGCATAAAAGGTCTAATTACTTTAACTTCCTAACCAACAAAATCATGCGTATAGATACACAAATTCTCAATGAAAGGGAATTTAGTTGTTTTACCTTTGTGGTCGAGAAAGACCAAATAAAACTTGGAGCCAGATAATGCCATATACTGCAACTCCTATTCTTTGATGACTATTGTTGAAGAGGTTGTTGAAATTTTTTATGGACATGATTGCTCCAACTGTGGCAAGCAGCACAACAATCATCTACTGAATAGAAATTCAAAAGTATATATATCATGTTAAAAAGGAAAATGGCATCAGTGAAAGAAATACTTTAGACATAAAAGGTTATTTAATAAAATGCCTTTCTCGTCCTCAAAGTATCCACATATGTCTTTTTTCAATAAACTAGGAGGTAATCACCAATGCATAATCTCATTAGGTACTAACAAGCTTTAGGGTAAAAAATGAACTAAAATTCGGAATCTAACAGTAAATCAATGCTACAACTAACCTTATAAAACTAATATATGGCCATTAACAGATCCAGAGGCTTTCCAAATGAATTGGATTTAAAGTTAGAGGTTAAAAAGGGCAAACAAGTTCTGAATTCATTTATATATCCCCTTCAACTCATATAGACATGTACTAACAGTACTAATTATGCATTCAATTGAGCAAGGTGAAGATAAAAGTAGATAGATATTTTGAAAATACTATTACAAGAAGCATATAGGCCATATTGAAAATACTGTTTACAACTCTTTTGGCCATTTTCACAGCACTTATTTTCTCACTACCGTAAATTCTTGTTCTATGATTTTGTAGATCATTGTTTTTCAAGTTAAAGTAAAAGAAATTACAGTAGAAACAATCAATTATTACATTTGATTTGGAGTTGTGATGTAATATGGACTTAGATATACTTGTGGGGAAAAGAACTATAACATTCTAAGCAAAAACTGAATGTGTACCTGTGGGGAAAAGTGGAGTACTTAGTCATTGGCACCTTCACGATGTTCCTCCTGGCATTGGATGCAGACTTTTGAATGGCGGCGATGACTTCCTTGGTCTTGCCAACTCCGATGCAATCTTAGCCATTTTTGTTGCCGACAATGAAGACAGCTCTAAAGCGCAACTGCTTCCCTCCCTTAACAACTTTCGTCACCCTTCTCACCTGGACCACCCTATCTTCGAACCCGTCGCAGACCTTCTCCTTCTTCGAGTTGGACCCGAACCCTGTGTCCTGCTTCACCAGGGCGTCCGTTTCGAAGACGTCATTCCCGAGCACGGAAACGCCGCTGAAGGTGGGGCCGTAGAGCTCCTCGTAGGTTGCTGCGATCTCGTCCTCCGTCTTGAGGGGGCCATCGTCGAAGGAGGGAGGGGCGACAAATCCCTCCGCAGGCTCCAGGGGGTTGAAGTCAATGTCTTCCAATGGGTTGACGTTGTCGGAGGTGTCGATGTCATCAGAGGGTTTGCATTTGGTGTGGAGGAGGAAGGGGTGGTGTTGGGGTTTGGCGAAGAGGAGGGAGACGATGTGCGGCGGCGAGGGGAGGAGAGAGAAGCGGGAAGAAGCGGGAATTGCGAAAAAATGGCCACCGTTGAGATTAGGGTCGAGAGGTTTTGGGAGGGAGAAGATTTCACAATACTGAATTTGGGAGAATGGGATAGCGAAATCCCAAATTCTCATTTCACTCAATTGAACCTTTTACCGAATGACGTATTCCTTCGGTACTGTCACTGCCTTATCGAAGGATAAAAGACTGTCGGTATTAATCCTTCGGTAATAAACATATTTCTTGTAGTGGTAGTAGAAACGGTGAGAGTTTGTGAGAGAGTGTAAGACCACATCTTCTCTAGTGCAAGTCCGTGAGCGAAACAAGGGAGCATGGAGGGCTTAGAGACTAACCATTGGAAGGAAAGCATTTGGGGGTGGCTAGGATATATCATGCGTATTGGGTTTGGATGATTTTCTTGCGCTTATTCTCGTTTGCAAATGCCATTGAATAACAAACTCAAAGTTGTGAGAATACGTCTTACAAAAACAGGTAATATGGCTCGAATAGATACTAGTAAAAGTGGTTGCATTAAGACATGACAATTGTGAAACTTTAAACCATCTAACTTTAAATCATGCATAGAAAGAAGGCTACTAATATTCAATGAATAACCTTGTGGAACCTTCATACTATGTAAACCTTGACAAAAAAATTTCGTTTCTTTTTTTGAAAGACTGTGACAAGCAGGAGGAAGATAGGTGCGTCTTCCTATGGATTCCAGATGTAACTCAGAACATATTCACATGTCAACCAAGTCTTGTCATGCTTTCACTCCATTTTTTGTCTTTCCTTTTACGTTTAGTAAAGTCCCAACAACATTATCACATACATTTTATTCAACATTCATCACGTCCATGCAATGTCGCACATCAAGTTTACACCAATATGGAAGATTAAAGAATATTGTTCACTTTTTCCAAATGTTTTTCTCTATAATCTTCTTTTTATGTTTTCCGAAGACAACATCAATGTTCCTCACCTAGTTGTATACTTCTTCCCCATTATGTGATCTGGACACTACATCATCTTCAGGATGTCCATTAAACGCTTTTTTCAATCTACGATAAGGGTGATTTTGAGGAAGGAATCCTCGGTGTCTTGTATACACAGTTTTTTGTCCATGCTTCAGTTGAAGATAACTAGTATTTTCTCCACAAATCGGACATGCAAAATGACCTTTAACACTATAACCACTCAAGTTTCCATATGCTGGGAAATCTTTTATGGTGCAAAACAACATTGCACATAAACGAAAGTTTTCTTCTGAATATGAATCAAAGACTTCGACGCCCAGTTCCCACAACATTTTTAAATAATCAACTAACGGTTTTAAATAAACATCAATGTCATTTTCAGGTGTTCTAGGACCCGATATCATCATAGACAACATCATGTATTTTCTCTTCATGCACAACATAGGAGATAAATTGTAAATGATCAATAGAACTGACCATGAGCTATGTTTGCCACTTAAGTTGCCATAAGGATTCATCCCATCGTTACAAGTGCAAGTCTTAAGTTTCTTGGCTCTGCACTAAATTCGGGAAATGTTTCATCAATCTTCTTCCATTGTTGGGAATCAACTGGGTGTCGAAGAAGATTATCACATTTTCTTCCATCAACGTGTCACATAAGATTCTTCACATCTTCTTTAATAGAAAACAATCATTTCAACCTAGGTACTATAGGTAAGTACCACATGACCTTAACCGGTTGACCATCATTGTCTTCATTGTTATTTCTTTCAAGTTTCTTCTTAAATCGTGACGAAACACACGTCAGACACACCTTATTGAAGCGTACTGATCTCTACACAATACACAATCATTGGGACATGTATGTATCTTTTGGTATTCCAAACCCATTGGACATAGAATTTTCTTCGCGTCGTAATTACGTATAGGTAACGTGTTATTTTTTGGAAGCATCTCCTTCAGCAACGCCAACAATTCCGTGAAACTTTTTTCAGTCCATCCGTTTCTTGCTTTCAAACAAAACAATTTCAAAGTTTTCAACAACCGTGTAAAATTGATGCATTTTGGATACAACTCTTGCTCTGAATTGTTCTTAAGACTTTCATATAAATGAGCTCTTCCAAAATTTTCTTCGCCAACGTCACGAACCATTTCTTCTAAATGATCACATATTCATTCGTCGACATAATTTGAACCTCTTAACGTTGTTGGCTTATATAACACTTCCTCATGCCAGGTCCAAACTGTAGAACTTCTCATTATTTCATGGATGAACAAATGATCACGGATGTTATCCAAGTCTTCAAATACTTGATTGAGACAACGAACACAAGGGAAAAAATATGTTCGTTCACTGGTTTTGCGTGTTCTTTAACATATTCTATGAAGTCAAAAACCCCTCGCATATACTCTTCACTAATACAATGCTGATGAATCCAGCTTCGATCCATACTACTTTGAGTAATATTAAAACAACAAAAGTAAAGAACTCACGTCAAAAAATGAAACTAACTTACGTCTAGAACCAACAAAAAATACATATCATACGTTGAAGGAAAAAAAACTATCATACTTACACGAACACAAATATATATCGTAATACATATATCATACGTCTGGAATCCACAAACACAACATCAAACACGGACACATATATCATACGTAAGAGACATTGATGGAAAAAAAAACCAACCTCAAAATGGTGTCGCTAGAGAAGATGCACTTCGCTGACCACGTACGCAAAAAGCCTAAAGATAAACGAAAATGAATCAGTCAAACCAAATGAAAAAAAAAGTAAATGAGTATCAAATAACATTCAAAAGACATAAACGACTTAAAACACCTCTCTAACCCTCTAATCAAAATATAGGCATATACAAATAAAGAACAACATCAAGATATCCCATCTCTTGTAGTCTTTAATCACTTTGAACAATCCTCAAAGTCCAGAACGCCGCACCTTCTCTTCCTGTAGTGACAACAGGGCAACCACAATCTTCACTAGATTGAGAGAAGAAGTTGATCACGTATCAGACACCTCAAGTGCAGGCTGATCAATCAGTCAATGCGCACATATTCTTGCTCGTCAAGCAATCACCAAAGAATGAACACCTTAGTCTTTCTTGAAGGATTCTTGTAGCTTTAGCACATTCTACCAGAGATCAATAATCTGAAACAATTCAATCAAAACGTTAGATTCACAAAGGTCTTTGCAGAAATCAAATTCGCATCTGTATATAGTCTTTTACAAAACTGACGCTCCTAAGTCGATTATGCTACTAATAGAGTCGATTATACTCAGACAGTTAATAGCAATCAAACCAACTTAATTGATTTCGCATTTAATAAAATTGACTCACAATCAATGCTTAGTCAAAGATATAAAATATAGTCGTTAGACATCACAAGCATTAACAGAATTTCAAAACATAACTAACTAAGTCGAGTAGCTTGCACATACAATCAACTTTGTAACACTTCAATGCTGTTTTGAAAAACTTTCTTTCCAAAAATACTCACAGCACACTTTGAAAAAGTTTGTGCAAAGCCACGAGTTTTAATCGACTTACTTCATAATGAAGTTGACTTAAAACTGTTGTTTTGCTACACAATTTAAGTTTAACTAAAGTGTATGTGGTTTTCCTTTTCTAAAACATATGTCATGCATTCATAGATAAAATCTCATGTAAAATACAGTGAATTGCAGCAATGACAGAATCAACACAAACATGTTCTAAAATAATCATAAACATGAAAGTTATGAACAATTAACACATAAACAACACATAACAAACAATTTGTTATTAATTATGTTGTCATCATAAAAAACCAGAAGTTCTTTGAGATTGTAAGGTTTGACTAAACCAGTGCTCCCCTTATCAATAATCTCAACAATCACCCCATTTTTTTATGATGCACAACCATGATTAATAAACAACCACGTTGTACAAATCAAATCATATCATATCAAAATGTATCAGAGCAATTGATCAACAAATGATCAAAATGTATCAGAGCAAACGTTGAAATATTCTCATTTTTTATTCAGAGCAAAAAACATATCAATTCATATCGGAACATATCAGAGTATATAAGAGCAAACAAAATGTATATCAGTGCTCAAACAAAATGTATATCAAAGCTCAAAATGAATATCAAAGCTCAAAATGAATATCATAGCATTCTCCCAGCATTCTCCCCTTTTGTGCATTAGCAAAAAAGGTATGCCTTATGATAATGATATGATGACAAACAGTTGTTCAGAGATGGATCAGTAAATCATATTAATCAAACAATGATGCTCGCCCTGTCACAGATAATCACATGATAAAGATATAATCTCCCACTTAAGTGTAGGCATGTGAAATTATGTAAGATCCTATCCAATGCTCCCCCTGCCATTATCACTAGTAAAAAAACTGTTTTTTAACTCGTCCTATAGGCTTCGATTTAGGAGAAACCGAAGCCTATCAAAACGCGATGACATTTTTGTAGTTTAGGCGAACTTATACACCTCGGTTCAAGGGGACCCGAAGCATATAAGGCATATTACCTCGGTTGATAGTAAAACCGATGCCTAAAAGCCCATCTTTTGAAGTCTGCGTAGAGCCTATGATTTCGATTTGTTCCGAACCGGTGCAAAACCATGTTTATGCCTCGGTTTAGGCGGGAACCGAGGCGTATAACCATTTCATTTTTTTTTATTTTTTCTGAGGACTATATGCCTCGGTGGAGAGTAGAACCGAGGTAGTATTGCTTAACTCTCGTCAAGAAAAAAGAGATAACCTACAGTGTTTCATTTCCTTCTTCCTCTCTCGTGCAGAAAACTCTCGCTTTTGGTTTAGTTGGTGCCTTCATTGCGGTGGCGAACCTATTCCAGAAGTACGATTTCCCCTCTTCCCTTATCCCTTCCTTCCTCTCCTGCAACCCTTCCCTTCTCCACTCCCCTCTCCCTTAACTTCATCATTCCCTCACCACCCTTTTTTCTATCTACATCCCCCAAAACCACCTTGTTTCCCTCCTCACAACTAATCCCTCCCTCCTCCACCATTCCTTCCACCACACCCTCCAATCCTGTCTCCCCCATCTCTAAACGTGCTTCCCCATACTCTACCCTTCCACCCTCCTCAACCTCCTACTCTCTTCCACAAAGTTACATCTCGACTAGCTCCAACTCTCACCTAAGCTCAACGCGCTTAAAACTAATGTCGCGTTTTCCGACGCTACCGTGCCCAACATTCTGGAAGGGTTCCCCGATGTGGTTGTCACGGGCGAGAACAAAATCACGAGCGTGATAGATTTTTCTCACGGGGTTCGGAATTCCCCGAGACGAGATTGATCTCGTTGTCCGTTCGGTGTTGAGTAGAGGCTGCTGCCGTTGTTTCGGGAAATCAAGGAGCTAGGGTTTTCCAATCGTGAGATGAGGAGAGAGATCTCACGGGACCTGAGGATTCTGGGGATGGAAATTGGAGAGCTTACATGGTGTTTGAGACTGATAGAGAGTTTGAAATGCAGAGAAAGTATCAGAGAGGGTTATAGGTTCGGGTCTGATGAGAGTGTGTTTTGAGGTAAAATTAAGAGTGGATTGTTTGTGTGGGTATGGTTTGACTCGAACGGATGCTCTGAAGGTTATTTGGAAGGAGCCTAGGGTGATTTGTTACGGGGTTGGGGATGTTGCAAGGAAGGTTGAGTTTCTGGTGGAGAGGATGAAATGTAGTGTGGAGTGTTTGGCTAAGGTGCCTAAATACTTGGGTGTGAGTTTTGAGAAGCAGATTGTGACCAAGTATAGTGTGGTGGAGTGTTTGAGGAGGAAGGGTGCCATTGGGTTTGAGTTTGGGTTGAAGGATTTGGTTATGCCTTCTAGGCTTAGGTTCTATAATCTTTATGTGAAGCCATACCCGGAGTGTGAAAAGATTTATGGAAGGTTTTCTGGATGTGGTGTTCAAGTTAAGACGAAGCATCTTGCGGGACTATGGAAACGTTTTAAACTGCGTAAAGACGCACTGCTTCGGTTTAAAGGGACCGAGGCATAAAGTCTTGCCAAAAAAAAATTAAAAAAATTAAAAAATTCTACTGCTTCGGCTAAATTTGAACCGAGACAAAATTCTACTATTTTATGCCTCGGTTCTGAACCAAGGAAAAAAATCTACCACTTTTTACCGCGCCTGGATATGTCTCGGTTCAAGAACCGTTGCCTATGAGCAAAAATAACCGCGGTCGTTTCTCCTAACTGCACTAGTGTATGCATGCTTTATAATCAAAACCCAAATGCACAATGCAGTTTTCACAGAACATTTAAGAGCATGTATAAGCATGTGACAATATTGTATCATATCAAAAATTGTGCAAACACATCAATGAAGCATAGATACAATATCAATCAACAATCTCAATATAACCTCTTAAGCATTTCAATCAATCAAAGAACAAAGATATATTGAATAAGAAACAATTAATAATATGTGATCAATAAACAGAATAGCAGAATTCCAAATCATGAAATTTATAACCCCTGTTAAACAGTAATCGATTGATCCCCAGTTGCAATCGACTTCATTGCTTTCCATTTGAGTTAATCTCCAGTTGTTCATCTAGAAGCAATGTTCCTGCAAAACCTTTCAAGATCTTTTCTAGATCAAGCATTTTAGAATTATTGTAATGCAAGAATTATTACAGGTATAATGTGTGTGTGTAAATGTATG
Organism: Vigna umbellata; assembly: GCF_029865625.1. Taxonomy (NCBI): domain Eukaryota; kingdom Viridiplantae; phylum Streptophyta; class Magnoliopsida; order Fabales; family Fabaceae; genus Vigna; species Vigna umbellata. The sequence goes on from NC_142173.1 coordinate 2,960,912, forward strand.
AAGGCAATGATAAACAGTAAAGCAATCAACTTCATACATAACATAATTGACTTTAATCAGATTAAGTCACGTTTATAGTACTGATTTATGATAAACAAAATATTTGATTTCATTAATATTGATCTGTAATTACAATCAGATAACCAAAACACAAAATGGCATAAGAAGCCAACTTCAAACTAACACGAAAAACATTAAGCAAGTATCTAGAAACACACAACCTAAACATAAGACAATCAAAATGTACGACACTAGACTGTAAACACAAGACCCCTATTTTATCAGATGACTCTACAATCTTTTCTTCAGCACTATTCTTTCCACTTTCAGAATCATTAATAGAAGTATCTCCAAAAGCATTTATTCTCAGTGCACAGTCCATCTTCCGATGCAGCTCAGTGAATGATCTTTGAAGCATCATCATTTTCTCGTCAAGTCTTTTGAATCTTTTATCCACAAATTCTTCAAATCTTGTTTGAGGCCAAAATTCATATCTTGATGAATTAATATTTATAGGATTCATTTCATCAGTACCAGGAATGTACTCATCCTTGAATATCCACCCTTCCTAAGAACAACTCTTCTAAAACATTTTTCTTATTGCAGCAAATTGTTCTTTCACGTGTGATATCCACATTCCGTATTCTCAAAATTTTACTTATGAACACTCCATATGGTATATGATACTCCTTTTGTTTTGCAAACTTTAACATATAATCACTTATCACCAAAGACCAATATGTTTCAGTACTAGTTTGCAATTCATAAAGCAGGTACACATGTTCACCATTCAGTATGGATCGATCCTCACCCCTTGGAAGTAGAATCCAGGTGATCATGCATGCGCATAAGCATTCATCGTTGCGTAAATTCTTAGTATCAAAGGATTCATATTTCCCTACCATGTCAGGATTTTTCAAGAAGTTATTGTAGATATCAGTTTTGTAGAATCCTGGTATCCCCTTATGTGCATTCAGTCCTTCTTGTTGAAATCCCGCTACATACTTCCAGATGGAATAATCAATACTCATCTTCACACCCTTTACTCTGGATGTGAGATAATTTTCCTTAGTTTTCAAATTAGAGTAGAATACCTTCACAAGGTTTGGATAACAGTCCCCTTGAAGTTCAACAAATTTTGTCAAGGCAACTTTCTCCAATCATTCTTGAAATAAGAAGCCCTCACTGCGGAAAAACGAAATACTTAAACACTTGTGTCTGATCACTTCTTGGTACCCCGATTGGCATATGAAATCCGTGCGTTGATCATCATCACTGAACCACCCAAAAGGGTCAGCTTTTCTTCTAGAAGATGCAGAGCGCTTCCCTAGTCGTGAAGATGAAGCAGCCATCTTGCAAGGGTTTTGTGTAGCTTGTGTGAAACAGACTCAAGACAAGCATACATATATAAAGGCGCGAACTAGGATATGCTCAACTAGGCCCATTCAAATTTTCAAACAAAGAAAGCCTATGACAGAGATATCTAGTCGATTTCATTAATTGTAAAGTTAACTTCTGTATGACAGAAGGTTTTCACAAAACAGAAACACACATACAGTAACATGTAATCGACTATGTACTTAATCCAATCGATTAAAAGTCGTAAAAAATGATTTTCACAGAAAACAATCTCAATCAAACAAACATCAATTATACATTCAATAAGTATTCATTCAAAAAAATATCATGCATGATGCAGTGAGATAATAATTGTTACCACTTGTAGATACTCAAGAACTTTGATATCATCCAGTTAGTTCATCCTTGATTTGTGCACTGCTATAGTAGCCTCTGCTATCCTGTAAAACAATTAAAATGTTTCGATGCTGGTACCCATTTGAATTTGGTTCCTTGCTTGTCAGTTGAAGACAGATGTTCCTTAGGAATCCATCTATATAAACCTTTCGGAACTTCAACCTTTCTATATAAGCAGTTTCTAGCATTATGTCTAAGGTTATTACAATAGTAACATGCATGTGTGACAGGTTTGCTTAAATCAACAAATTTCTTTGAATTTGTCCTATTAGATTGAGCTTCGTAACAATACCTTGTCTATATATTGCTCTAGCCGAGGACCTTAAAACAACATTCAGATTATCTCTACCCTGTGTAAACTTAGCTAGCTTGCTAGTTAAGTAATCAATTTGCTCTAAATGTGCAGGGCATTTTTCACAGTTCTTTTCTACTGTTATAGTCTCAGTAATCACAGTTTTAGCAGATTCAAAAATAGCATCTAATTCCTTTTGAAGTTTTTCATTATCATCAATCAGATTATTAATCCTATACTCATAGTCTTTTCTTTTAGAGTTTAATCGATTGACCTTATATTGCAATCGCATGGCTTTAGCATGGATCTCTTGAAATGCGTCAAGCAGTATGTCGTATTTGACCTCAATTGGCTCATTCTTGAACTCTCCATCACTATCACAGTCATTTAGTCCCGAGCCAACCATGAAGCATATATTTGATTCTTCTTCGCGATCACAATCTTCATCACTTGAAGAGTCTGAGTCACTGTTCTCCCAAGCGATGTACATGCTTTTCTGCTTTATGTTCTTGTCTTCAGGAAATTTCCTACTTGCTCTTTGCTTCAATTTCAGGTCAGGGTGATGAGTCAATATTTTCTTGATTTCACTTAGCTTATTGTGCTAGATTTATTCAGGGAATTGAGCTAGAATGTCCAGTATTTTCCCACTTTCACTAATTGTGCTTAATTTGACCAGAAATTCTTATTTTAATTAATTTGAATTATCTGGGGCTAATTATTTGATTTATTAATTACAGGTAAATTTTGGAAATAATATTTAGGACGAAAAGGTTTTTGGTTTCTTTATTGGATGCAAGTAGAGACGTCCAGGGGTGCTTCAAGAAGGGCAGCATCCGTCCAACACTTTATTCAAATGGGATGCACACGTGGAGGCTCATTTTACTTTTAGGCTTGGATGTGCTTCAGAGAAAAGGCGGTGCAACAAGAAATAATTGGGGAGTTGTGTGCTTAATTTATTAGAAGGAAGAGGGGTCACGACCCACACTTGGAACCACGCGTCCAGGAGCTTCCTCTCGGTGCAGCACACATCCATGTTCACGGTCCACAGCAGCAGCGTCACATGGGTGCAAAAAGAGAACGCATCCAACACGGCCCACATCTTCATTTTTCCAGCAAGGGGCAACCACGTTAGTACCAGGGATGGCATCCAGCATTTTCCAACAACACGGGCCACACTTCCAAGCACGAGCCAGCAAGAAGTGTTGACACAGAGAGCAGAAGTGGCAAAAAGAAGAAGCAGAACAGCGTCCAAAAATCCAGCGTCCAAGCAGCTCACGGTCTTGCATGGGAGAAGAGAGCCCAATGATGATTAGAAGTGAAGGTGTTGAACGTCCATGTGCACGAGAAGCATCCAGCAACGTAAGGAGGTGCGTGGTCCAGCAAAGAAGTGAAGATGTGGTGCATGGTAAAACAATTCACCCATCCACACAAGCTGGGTCCAGTAGGAGCAGATTGGTCACGCGTCCAGGCAGCAAATTGAAGAGGTGCGTGCACCCAGCACATTAACGCCCAGCAAAAGCAAAGTCACCGAGAGCAAAAAGAAGTTATGATGCGTTTAGTAAAGAGGAGCAACTTCGTATCCGGAGGTGAATGGTAGCAGCAGGGGTGCAGAAGGGAAATGAAGATGCTACATCTTCTCGCGTCCAGCAGCTTGGAGAGACACACGAGGAGAACACACAGCCGCTACGTCCTTGAGGGCTTTTCTTTCTTTTAATATGGTTTACACGGACGAGCAGGGGAAAGAGGTTTTGGGAGTGATGTAAGATAGAGAAAGAAAAAAGGAAGAACGGAGATTGAGAATGGAGGGTTACGGCTAGGGATTCTTTTTCTTTTTCTTTGCATTGAGCTATTGTCCAGCACGTTGTGAGCAGTCGCCACTTACATTAATCTCGGCTTTTGAACGTTTGCACAGGAGAGGATGATGGTTAAGATAGGAAGTTGAGCTCTAGCTGCCACTTCGGTTAGACTTTGCTTTGGAATGTGGTCGAGGGAGCTTTTATGTTTTGCTTAGAAGAATATAGGAGGAGAGAATAGGAGCTGGAACCCGTGAGGTAGAAAGAAAGAAGCACGAAAGTAGAAGGAAGTGTGCTAACACATTGAACGGTGTTGGCTGGAAGAGTCATGGAGATGAAATGAGAAGTAGATTAGGTGGGACTAGGTGTTGTCACGTTCAGAGGGCAGCACGAAAGCTTTCATTTTTCTTTCTTTCACTGTTAACATTTATTTAGTGCCATTTCCTTGATGAATTAATGCTTAGTTTAATTGTTGTTGCATTTTTATTTTATTCAAACACATTTGCCTTCAAGTTGTTCGATTCGGTTTATTTTTGGAGCTGCATAATGATTTTATTAGGGGGAATTCACTTTCCTTTCTTTCAGAAAAAAGTGACGTTTTAAATTTTAGGACATGTTAGGTTTTTATTTACTTATTGCTAATTTCGTTTTAGAGGTTTCTTTGTGTTTTAATTGGAGAAATAGGAAAATCACACACGGTGGCATTTAAAAACGATTGACGTATTTTTAGTTAAGTGTTTTCATATTAATATGTTGCATTTCACTTTTTATCTTGTTTTAAGGTGTTGTTTCAATTTCGGTTTTCTTTTACTGATGCTTCTACTGTTCAGTTTAATGTTTTCATTTACTTTAATGTTTCCAATTGTATTCAGTTGTGTTTAATTCTCATTTTTAATTTCGTTTTCTGCATTCACAAAACTCTTCACCAAGCCCCCACTTCGTGTTTGATCTGAGACTCGAACCACAATTTGGTCCTTGAGAGACGACCTAGGAGTCACTTCCTAGCACTACACTGCATTATTAATGCACATCAAATTTGATGGGCCGCGACAGCCCGCATCAAAATTTGGCGCCACTGTTGGGGACCAAAGGTTCAGTCTTAGGTTTTGGTTGTGTTAGCTGTGTTTTGTCTTGTGTTGAGATGTGATGTTCTGTTTTTGTATACGTGCCGTATGTGTTTTGTCTGTTAAATAAAAAAAATGTGTTGTGTTTTAGTCGTTTTGTAATTTTTAGTATTTTTATCTTTCCATGTCTACCTATTCTAATTATGTGAATACTGCATATTCTGTCTGTGCCTATGATTATGATTCTCCTTCTACATCTAACTCTGAGTACAGTACTCATGTTTATTCTGCTGATTTTTATAATGAGAACAATATAGCTCATCCTTAAACTTCTGAGAGCTCCCTTTGGGAGCCGGTTCCACCTAATGAGGATGGTGATCATTTAGTTCTCACCACTAGACTGATAAATTTGTTGCCCCAGTTTCATGGTCTTGTAGATGAATGCCCACATGAACATTTGGATAGGTTTTATCAAATTTGCTCTTTAATGAAACTTCCAAATGTCCCGGATAATCTAGTTTTCTTAAGGGAATTCCCGCACTCATTAGAAGGAGCAACAAAAGATTGGAAAGACTTTCTTCCTCCAGGATCCGTTACCAGATGGGAAGAGCTTGAGCATAAATTTCTGAGCAAATTCTCCCATGTGCAAGATGGATACATCAACGGTCCTGGATGGAATGACCCTACCTTGGGATGGTATAATGCTCCACAGCATCAGTATCAAGAACCACCATTCCAGATACTTTTATGCCTCCGCCAGTCCAGCAATACGAGAGTCAGTAGTATGGTGATCCTGCCCAAATAGCTCCTCAACTTCTACTTCTGAGCCTAAATTGGAGAAGCTACTGAAGCAGATGACAGTGCAGAATATTCAGTTTCAGCAAGAAACCATGAAGTTTCATCACGAAACACAAGCTGCCATTCAGAGTTTGAATGATCAGATAGGGCAGATGGCTATTCAGCTCAATCAGGAACAGTCTCATGATTTAGAGGAATCATCATTTCAGACTGTTCAAATTCCTGATGACGATAGTGTCATCCACACAGCAGAGGGGGAGTAGAGTCATGAGCTTACGACTGTGCCACCTACTTTCCCACCCTCCTATGGCCCCACTCTTGCACATAAGGAGACTGATGAAGATTTTGAGGACCAGGCAGGTATAAGCAATAATTTTGAGTCAGGTAGACCATTTTCATCTTCCACTACTTTTCCAATCTTTAGGGAAGTGGAGGTAAACATACCTCAAATTGATTATTCTGTTGATCATTATGCTATTGATGATTATACTATTGAGGGGTATGTTGATGATTATATTGTTGATGAGCATGTTTTTAATTTCCCCTCTTTGCATGATGAGAATCACTTTTTGCTATCACATCCGAATGTTTATTCTCCATGCATTGAACATGAATCTGAGTTTGTGTTTGATATTGTTTTTGAATTTGAAATTGATTCATGTTCTGAGGATGTATTTGAGGCTCAATATGATGAATTGGGATTGGGTGTTATACCCCTGCATGTAATTTCTGTAGAGACACATTGCACTAACCATGTTGTAGGAGGTACACATGAATTTGACCAACATGCACCCACACTGGAAGACAAAGGTGCCAGTATACATAACAGTTCGAAGATCAATAGGCACCAGTTGAACCTGCTCATCAACAATCACTTTTTAGATCCAACTATGGAAGACATTTCCCTGCTAGATCAAATTTGGAGGATGAAGCAGTTCGTCCTCAAAACTTCCGTGTTGGATCATGTAGTGGAAGACATCTCCCTGATATAGTCCAAAATTGGCAGCTTCCACCATAACCCAGGGGAGTTTTCTTTTTCCTTCTTCCCCGTTTTCCTACTTTTATTGCACTTGTCCATGATCTGTTTGCTGTTTTGATTGCTGATCTTATGCTTAGAACACATTGAGGACACTGTGTAGTTTAAGTGTGGTCTATTAGGGGAGATTCTGATTTTTTTTCTTTGTTAGTTTTTGTTTTCTGTATTAAATTTTTTCTGTTTTAAGTTGTTTTTATCGTAACTTATGTACAGTTTTACATGTTCTCTTGATTTCTGGATTTTGGTTAAAGTTGTAGACTCATCTTTCACTTCATTTGACTGATACTTATGGCTTGAAATCTTTGGTTTTCTTTGCGTGGAAAGATGATTATGATATTTGAGAGGTTGATTGATTGTGATAGAAAATACCCTATGCGAGATTTGAGCCACTTTATTTCTTTTTTGTGTGTGATATGTCTCTTGATTGCTTGCACATATGCCTTGGCTTGACTCTTGTTGTTAACTCTTGATTGATATGCATGTTTAGACGTGATAAAGGCATTTTTATTCTTGAGCCTCTCTAGCCAAATAAGCTTACCTTGTTCTGATTTTTTGAAAACCCTTTTTGAGCCTATACTTTCCTCATTTCTTTGTTTTAAAGCTCATACACTACCCTTAAGTGAAAAACCATGATTACCTTAACCTTAGGGAATTTTGGAGCTTTGGAAGTGTTTTGGGAACAAGTGTGGCCTCCTTAGGGATTCTTATGAGTTGGCTAGTTGGTTCCTCTTCTTGTTTTGTTTTTGTAAATATATGTGTATCTTGTCTTTTACAGTTTTGTTTTGAAAAGAGAGAAAAGAAAAGAGAAAAAAATAAAAAATAAAAATAGAAAAAAAAATGAATGAAAAAAAATGTGAATAATGGAGTCAAGAAGAGGATTGAGTTAGAGGTCTGGGTGTGATTTTACTGTGTTTACACTTGTTCCCCATTGCTCCTCTATTTCTTTTGGTTTGTAACTTGTCATCCATATTTTATCCTCCCTTATCCTTGGCCCCATTACAACCATGAAAAGACCTTTTGATTTGAACATGCATATGTTTTGAGTGTTGATATTAGAGGCTTGCCAAGTTTGTTGTTGTTTGCTTTCTTGAGTGCATTGTGTTGAAATTCTTTACCTTATACACTTGAGAGAAACACTGATAGTGCATCTGTGAGGTTTTGTTACTTTTGATTCACCTCTTGAGCTGATTGATTATTTTACCGTGTTGGAAATGCTTGGATGATTTCATGAGTATCCGCTTTCCTTGATTCTGTGTTGGATATTATCTACTACTTTTCTCTGTCCAGATTCCTTGAGGACTGTGTAATTTTGTTTGTTTCCTTGTTAGTTTTTGTTTTCTGTATGTTGAGGGCGCCTAGGCGTGAATCACTGCTCGAAGGTTGGCATTCAGCGTCCCTGAAAGCGCACCCAGGCATGGGTGCGAGAATTCCAGCGCTGAGGGCCCTAGAAAAGGGAGCCCAAGCGTGGTTGTGAAACATCCAACGTTGAGGGCCCAGAAAAGGGTGCCTAAGCGTCCTACGACCTTCAACAACCTTCTCTTTTGGTGCTCTTTCTATCCTTTTTGTGTTCCAACTTCTTGAGATTTTAACTCCTCTTCCAATTCATCCCAATTTTCTACAAAACCAAGGGAATTTAGTGATAAAATCCTCAAGTATAAGCTCAACTCTTTTATTCATCAAAATAAGTGGAAAGGAATAGAACTAGCAAGTTTCTAAGTCAACAAGGATTGATTTAGTATAAAAATTGCATATCAGATCAGCCTTAGATACATGATCAAATGATGGAGTAAGGATAGAGATACGATCATGTGTTAGTACTCCAAGGTAAGACCTAAAAACATCTACATTTGGTCCAGATGCTACTTTGGTGACCACGTCAAATGACATGTGTCCTCTCACCTGCATTTCTTCTAAGTATAAGTTGTCTTAATCTCGTCGCTCCTTTGGTGGGTCTAGATGGAACGACTTCATACCCTAATGAATGTGGTTCCTCAGTCATATATTTGTCACAATAAATAAGATAAAAGATTGATAAAAGACTTATAAAATAACATATATTGTCTAACAAAAGCCATACATTTTTACACAAATATGAAATTCATACATAATCATATGGATTGGTCATATGTATATTCCCTCATTGTGATCTTCCCGAATTGCATGTACAACATCAACTAGAGGGTCATCATCCAAATTTATTGTTGTTTTAAATGGATGGTTGTCAACAATATGAAGATTACTTATATTTGTCTTCTTTATCTTCAATTTGTCCTTTTCCGTTAAGAGTGACATACCAATGGTCAGACGTAGGATCTTTGACATAAAAAAACCTGACTTGCTTGATATGCCATGATAAAGGTTTCGCCTCCATAACCAACCTTTCGAAAATCAACTAGTGTTATACCAAGTTCATCTATTTTGACACCTCTCTTATTGTCAATCCACTTACATTTGAAGAGTGCAACAAAAACTTACTGTAATCAACCTCCCATATCTCTTCTATTTTACCATAATATCTCATTGATCCAACTACAGGATTTTGATCTTTGGATGTGGAAAATTGTAGGGACTCAGCTTCTAAACTGACGCCACTATTTTGTATCGTGCTTTTATCATCCAAAGTCTTTGTATAGAATGTGAAATTATTAATTTCATAGCCTTTACAACTTACAACATCAAAATTTAAACCATTTTCTAGCCACAACAAAGTCTCAAAAGACCATGATTCTTTCAAAACTTCAGATTTGAACCAGGACAAGAATGTTCTGTTACGCTGCATCAACTGTCATTTCTCTTATTGTCTTGGATACTTGTCCTTTACAACGACTTTGTATGCTTGGAAAAATGGGATCACCTCATATGTGTTGTTTAATATGTACAGATGTGCTTGCATCAACTCTTCACAACTTTTCGTCATCACATTCACACCTCATATGCTTTTACTTCTAGAACATCGATTCAACCATGATGTCCGAGGAATTCCTATCGGATTTGCTTTAGTCATATAATCACAGCAAAACTCGATACTTTCTTCAGCAATATACCTTTCAGTCATTGAACCTTCTAGACGATATTGATTTTTGACGTACCCTTTCAAAATCTTCATATAACGCTCAATATGATACACCCATCTTAAGTATAGTAGTCCATACAACTTGATTTCTCTGACCAAATGAACAATTAAATACACCATGATGTCAAAAAAGGATGGAGGGAAAAAATTTCTAGCTGACACAAGATGATAATAATGTCGCCTTGAAGTTCATCTAACTTTGTAGGATCGATGACTTTACTACAAATTAACGAGAAAAATGAGCACAATCGAGTTATGGTCCGCGAGCAAAATTCCACAAATTGCCACTGGTAACAATTGTTCCATTAAGACATGACAATCGTGAGACTTTAGTATAACAAGCGTTAAGTCTTGCATTGACACTAAGATCTTGGTATTTGAAGAGTATCCTTGTGGTGCCTTGATACTCTTTAAACAAAGACAAAAACTTATCTTCTATTGTCTGGACATTGTGTAACATACAGGGGACAAATCAGTATGTTTATCAATCTCTTTTGCTACCAACTCTTCTCGGATCTTCATGTCAACCAAATTCAAACGAGCATTCACTCCATCATTTGTTTTTGCTTGAATGTTGAGTAGTGTACCAATCAATCTATCACACACATTTTTCTCTACATGCATTACATCTATGCAATGTCTAACATATAACTTTCACCAATATGGAAGATCAAACAATATTGATTTCTTCTTCCAAGGGGTCGTTACAGATGACTTCTTGGATGTTTTCCCAAATACATGATGCACTTTATTAACTTTTAACAGACTTCAAGGCTAGTAAGTGGAATTGGTGCATCATCTTTCTCTTGTTGTCCATTGAATGTCTTTTTAACCTTCGATATGGATGATTAGGTTGTAAAAATCTTCGATGACACATATACATTGTCTTCCTTCCCTGTTTTAATTGCTGAGCTGTAGTGTTTTCTACACATATAGGACATGCTTTATGACCCTTCACACTGTACCCCAACAAATTACCGTAAGCTGGGAAGTCATTAATGGTGCAAAATAACATGACATTCATCATGAAAGTTTCAGAAGCAAAGGCATCAAATATTTCACTCCCACCAAGCCACAACAACTTCAAGTCTTCAACTAAGAGCCTAAGATAAACATCTATGTCAACATTCACACCATCATGTACTTTCTTTTCATGCACAATCTAGGAGATAAATTGTAAATTATTAGTATAACGGGCTAACAGTTGTGATTAAAACTTAAATTACCAAATGGGTTCATTCCATCAATAGCTAAACCAAACCTAAGATTTCTACATTCTTGACCAAATTGGGGGAATTCTTGTTCAATATTTTTCCATTCCTTTGAATCAGATGGATGCCGAAGTAGTCCATTAGTGGTTCTCTCATCTGCATGCAATCTTAGGTTTTTAGCATCTTTCGGATTCGCGAACAAACGCTTAAGTTTGGCCATGAGTAGAAGGTATCAAACTACTTTCAAAGAAGAACCACTTTTTTCTGTGTAACCACTATCTTCACTGTTGTTTTTAGACTTGTATCATGTTAACCCACATTTTGGACACTTTGTCAAAACTTCATACTCATTCCTATATAATATGCAATCATTCAGACATGCATGTATCCGTTTACATACTACACCCATCGGACAAAGCATTTTTTTTGCATCACAATTACGAGTAGGTAATGTATTTCCATGTGGCAGCATTTCATTCAATAGCGACAACAATTCTGTAAAACTCTTATCAGTCCATCCATTGGTCGCCTTTAAATTCATGAGTTTTAACACCGTTGACAACCGTGTGAATTTAGTTGAACCCACATATAAAGGAGTCTCTGCATCAGTGGACATCGTTTCATATACATGCGCTTGGGAAAGCTTCTACGCCAACATCGCGAATCATGTCGTCTAAGTTGTCTTCTTCTGGTTGATCTTCTATGGTGGAATCGAATACATTTTAAAATGGAGAGACAGTTGCAAAGTCTATTAATTCGTCGTGCCATATTCATGTTATATAATGTTGTACGAAACCATCATAGATAAGATGTTCCCAAATATTGGTTGCGTTCATTTTCCTCCCATTCTAACAGTTGACATAGCGACATCTAAACTTGACTTCATCATCACGTGTACTCGCATTACGTTGCGCGAACTGTATGAATTAATCCAATGTTGATCCGTACGCATATTTATTGAAATTGTTTACACAATTTTAATAATCTTGAATGATCACTTTGATCATTTTTTTATTCAAGGTCTGACCTTATCCCATTCAAGAAGATTCACTTTTTTTAGTTTATTAAACATATATATTTTAAACAATATATCTAAAATTTCACAAAAAGTTTTCAACATTTCGCATTGCTCTTCAAGTTACACGAAATGAAAGCGATTATAAATCACAATCAAATAAGCACCCGAAGATCAATACAAAACACAACTGCAAATTTTCATGAAATTTAAGACATGTATATTAAAATTTATATGTATTAATAAACTATGAAAAAGTTATTACTCTTCTTAAACTGTCCAACCGGATAATTCAAGATTAATTACTTGTAAACTATTATTACCATGTCCTCCCTATTCATTTTTAAAAAGTACCTTTGTTCAAAAAAATTTGTATTGAATCTCAAAGGGGAAACTAAGGCTAATTCACAAACAATAATATATATTCAAGCAAACAAATAATTACATATGGAACATCATTCTAATCATCAAATGGCAATAAAACTGCTAGTCCTATAACTAATATATCAATCTCACAACAATAATTATCAAACCCATATTCATATTAATCACCAAATAATAATAAAATTCATAATCATATCACCAATATATCAATCTCACAACAATAATTATCAAATTAATATTCATCTTAATCACCAAATAACAATAAAATTGATAATTCAATCACCAATATATCAATATCAAAATAATTATCAAACACATATTATCAAACACAAAAAAAAACTTGTGAAATGAACTAACTAGTAGCGAAGTGGAGAGCAATGAGCGAAAGATATGGAGGTAGCGTGGAGAGCAGTTCGTTTGGTTGGAGACTCCAAGGCAACAACGGAGTTCCTTTATGTGGCATCGGTGGAGACGTTGGGGCAACGGTGGAGGGAGCAGCAACAGAGAGAGTAGTGATGCAGAAACGTTGTTGGAGGGAGTGAGATGTACAACCCTTGGTGTGACAAAAATGGAGGCCACGTGGTCGTTGAAGGTAGTGGCAGAGGGAGCAGCGGTATCGTTGGAGGCAATGAGATGCACAACCGTGAGCGCGACACAAATGGAGCCACTATGGTGGAGTCCTTGGAGGTTGTTCAGACCTCGATAAATGTACCGAATCGTATCAAGTAATATAAAATTGTAAGCCAAGTATCGTATCCCAGAAGACTCATGACACTAAATAGACATGTAATACCTCAACAAATTACGACTTAAGAATAACTTCATTCGTTTAAAATGCAAAATACAGAAAAAGTAAATATGAATCCAATTTCATCAATTGCGGCAAAACACAAAGGTGAGTGAATGATATTGATAATATGAGATGAGTATGTTGTTGGGATTTATATTTCACCGTCCTTACTCTCATGCATATATGAATTTATCTTCTTCATTCAATTGTTAGTGTCACTTTCTAAATTACTTAAAACCCGATCCCTCGGCGAACAAAGTCCAACCTTAATTATTAGACCACAATCCCTTGAATCCCTAATAATTAATTCTGCATTACGAACAGAAGTTTAAGACAACCGAACCTCCTATCCCCATCCTTGGCAATATTGCTTTTGGGAGAAATTCTCCATATCGTGGTTTCTAGGTATTTCCTAATAACAAAGAAGATCATAAAATCATGCCATGAATGGTTAAAACATAACAAGCATAAAGAAAAGGAAAAAACCCCTAACAATTAATGAAAGAAGCATATAGCAATTCAAAACAAATTCAAATACATGAGAGTTTAAAGGTTACATCTTCCCTAACAACAAATAAGATTAGTTCTCCATTGTCATGAAGAAACTAGGTGTACAATGGAATGAAAGTGATAGAAAAATCCTAGAAACTGAAGAGGAGAGCTCTTGCATCCAATTCTGCCTCCAAAGAGTCGGAAAGTGTGATTTTGCGTCTCTACCATCCTAAGATCCAAACCCCAACATATACAGGTCCTTAAATAGATCAGAAAATAAAGTCCAAGCCCAAGATGTTGGTGTTCCACGCTGCTACTTAGGGCGCCCAGGTGAGCTTGCGAGAGAAGTGGCGCTCAGCGACCCTTCAAGGGCCCCCAAGCGTGGTGCGGCACATGAAGTCTGGTGCTCAACGCCCCTGAAAGGGCGCCCAGGCATGGCTCCACGACATATCGCGCTGGGGGCCTCAAAAAAGGGCCCCCAATCGTCTTGCGACCTTCTTTTGCCTTCTCTTTTGGTGCTTTTTCTGTCCTTCTGAGTTCCAACTGCTTGCTACTTTAACTCCTCTTCTAAATAATTCCAATATCCTACAAAATCAAGGGAAATTAGTAATAAAATCATCAAGTCTAACCTCAACTCTCTTCAATCACAAAATAAACTTGAAACAAGGAATCAATAAAGTTTCTAAGTCAAATATCAAAATTGAATCACTAATAATGGTAACTTCAACCGTTATTAGAAGCCGACGGAGAGAGCAGTGGAGAAGCGACACAAAAATAGGCAACAACGCAACGAGAAGAAGACACACGAGGAAGCAATGAACAGTGCGTTTTGTTAGAATCGCTGCAACGGAATTATTAGCGTGGAACAAACCAAGAGGGGGGTGAATTGGTTATATACTTTTATTGTGCCTTTTATTATTTTTCTCTTAATTTTTCTTACTGGGCGAATGATTAAATATAAATGACAGAGTAAGGGAAAGAGAAAAATTACACAGGTGATTTTATCCTGGTTCGGATCTTACCAATCCTACGTCCAGTCGCTTATCTCAAACAAGATAAACCTTTTTCACTAACACAAAACAATTACAAATTACAATCACAAAGAAACACAATTTGTAAAAGTTTAGAAACCACCTCTCTTGATACCACAAGAGATGAACCTACACCTCCTTTGAGTCTTCACAAAGGATGAACACCTCCTCCGAATACTTCACGAAGGATGATTCTCTTCCGAACACCTCCTTAGACACACCAAGGATGAATCTGCTATTTCCTTTGTCACCGTAGCAGCACTTCACCAGCTCCACAGACAAGAGTTTCACAAGCCGAATAAGAGCACACAAGTCTCAATGATTTATGAGTACTAGAGCACAAGGGAAGAGTTATTTTTGAGATAAAGAGTGAGCCATTTTATAGACTCAGCCTAATACCCTTCCATTCTTCGAAAACGGGCCATCTAACGCATTTAATCGATTAACATAAATATTAATCGATTAATAATGAGTACAACGGCTAGTTTTTCAAATCTGAAACCCCCAACGGCTAGTTTTTCAAATCTGAAACCCCCAACGGCTAGTGTTAATTGATTATTCTCAAGAATAATCGATTAACTAAATAAATCAAATATAAATTACAAGAATCAACCCTAATACATATTTGAGCACTATTACATCAACTTTGATTATTATAAAAGCTTTATAAAATACAGAGATCTTCAATTTGTCTTTATGAATCTTGACTTGTGCGAATCTGTTCATCATCAAAACTTCATCTTTGATTTTTGCTAACATTCTCCCCCTTTTTGATGATGATCAAAAATTCTTCTGAGTTTAAAGCTTTTTAATAATCTGAAACAACCACAACTTACGAAAGGAGAGATTAATAGAAAAGAAATAAAGAGTTTAAACTATCTTCTCCCCCTTTTTGATCATAAGAAAAAAACATGTGCTCCCCCTTAATAAAAAGAATTTATGCATAGAAGAAAAAGAAATGAACAACTTTTTATTGAATTTAAAAAAAAATACATACAATGATAAAGATAAGCATTTAATCGATTAAAATCCAATTTAATCGATTTACACGCAGATTAAACACGGTAAGCAACGAAAAATGCAATATTAAATCCAAGAATGCCTATTTTACTAGTTCTAATATGCCTAGATCTCTTCTAAGCTCAAAAAATCTATCCTTAGGCAATGATTTGGTGAAAATGTCCGCTAATTGATGCTTAGAATCTATGAATTCCATTTCACAATCGCCTTTTTGGACATGGTCTCTAATGAAGTGATGCCTAATTTCTATATGCTTGGTTCTAGAATGCATGATAGGATTTTTGGTAAGTTTTATAGCACTTGTGTTATCACACTTAAGCGGAATATGATCTAAATGAATATCATAGTCTTCTAATTGCTGTTTCATCCATAAGATTTGTGCACAACAACTACCCGCAGCAATGTATTCAGCTTCAGTGGTTGACAAGGCTACACAGGCTTGTTTCTTAGAGTGCCAAGAGACTAAGGAACTACCTAAAAAGTGACAGGTTCCACTAGTGCTTTTCCTATCTATCTTACAACCTCCATAATCAGCATCAGAAAATCCTACAAGACTAGGCTCAGCTCCAGAAGGATACCATAAACCAAAGGATGTTGTCCCCTTAAGGTATTTAAAAATGCGTTTTACTGCAGTAAGATGAGACTCTCTAGGGCTTGACTGATACCTAGCACACACACATACACTTTGCATGATATCAGGTCTACTAGCAGTAAGATATAATAGAGAGCCAATCATACCTCTGTATTTGGTCTGACTTACCTCTTTACCTGTCTCATCTTTGTCTAAGTAGCAGGATGTCCCCATGGGGGTTGATGCTTCTTTGGCATTGTCCATCTCAAACTTTTTAAGAATTTCCCTGCAATACTTGGTTTGAGATATAAAGGTTCCTTCCTCCATTTGTTTGATTTGAAGTCCGAGGAAGAAAGTAAGTTCTCCCATCATTGACATCTCAAATTCTCCCTGCATGGACTTAGCAAAATTCTCGCAGAGAGTTGCATTAGATGAACCAAAAATGATGTCATCTACGTATACTTGAACAAGTAGAAAATGTTTTCCATTCTTTTTAATGAATAAAGTTGAATCAATTTTTCCTCTGTTGAAATCATTTTCTACCAGAAAATTGCTCAGACGTTCATACCAAGATCTAGGTGCCTGTTTTAAGCCATATAGTGCTTTCTTTAATTTGTAGATGTGATTTGGGTTTTTAAAATCTTCAAAACCGGGTGGTTGTTCAACAAATACATCTTCTTTGATATAACCGTTTAGAAAAGCACTTTTAACATCCATTTGAAATAATTTAAATTTCATCATAGATGCATAAGCAAGAAGTAGGCGTATTGCCTCTAACCTGGCAACTGGAGCGTATGTCTCATCATAATCTATACCTTCTTCTTGACTATATCCTTTTGCGACAAGCCTAGCTTTATTCTTGGTGATGTTTCCTTCTTCATCCAGTTTGTTTCTGAACACCCACTTAGTTCCAATTACTTGATGAGTGTCTTTTCTGGGAATTAATTCCCATACTTGATTTCTTTCAAACTGGTTGAGTTCTTCTTGCATTGCGATACACCATTTTTCATCTTGAAGGGCTTCTTTAATGTTCTTTGGTTCAATCTGTGACACAAAAGCAACATTCATACAATAATTTGCAGTATTACTTCTTGTGTTTACCCCTTGTGTGATATCTCCAATTATGTTGTCCAAAGATAATCCTCTAGGTTGTTGCCATATTCTATTTAAATCTTCATCTTGAGGATTGTCATAATTCTTCTCTTCATTTGTCTCCTTTGATGAATTTTCACTTGTTCCTGCATCAAATTCTTCTGACTCAAGAGGTTTTGCCTCAAGGTCCACAATTTCATCAAAAGTAACATGTATGGATTCTTCTATTGTGAGCAGTTTTCTATTAAAGACTCTATATGCTTTGCTTGTTAAGGAATATCCAAGAAAAATTCCTTCATCAGCTTTTGAATCAAATTTTCCCAAATTCTGTTTTCCATTGTTTAAAACATAGCATTTGCATCCAAAGATTTTTAAATGGGAAACATTTGGTTTTCTATTTTTGAAAAGTTCATAAGGAGTACATTTTAAAATAGGTCGAATTAACATTCTGTTTAAAACATAGCAAGCAGTACTTACAGCATCAGCCCAAAATTGTTTAGGAACATTATTTTCATTTAACATAGTACGAGCAAGTTCCTCTAATGATCTATTCTTTCTTTCTACGACTCCATTCTGTTGGGGAGTTCTAGGCGAAGAAAAGTTATGAGAAATACCATGTTCTTCACAAAAATTTTCAAATAATTCATTTTGAAATTCACCACCATGGTCACTTCTAATAGCTTTTATTCTTAGATCCTTTTCATTTTGAATTAAGATAGCAAACTTCTTAAATTCTTTAAAAGCTTCACTCTTAAGAGTGAGAAACAGGGTCCAAGTATATCTTGAAAAATCATCAACAATAACTAAAGCATAATAGTTTCCACCAAAACTTTTTATCCTTGAAGGACCAAATAAATCCAAATGTAAACCTTCCAAAGGTTTTAAAGTAGAAACAATATTTTTTGAATGAAAGGAATTTTTAACTTGTTTCCCCTTTTGACATGCATCACATAATTTATCTTTTACAAACTTTAATTTTGGTAGACCAATTACTAGTTCTCTAGATACTAGTTTGTTAAGTTGTTGCATATGTATATGAGCAGCACGCCTGTGCCATAACCATGGGTTTTCCTCTTTAACAACTAAACATGAAATATTTTTATTTAATACGTTTTCTAAATCAATTAAATAAATATTATTATGTCTAACTCCTTTTAAAGCAATTTCAGAAGAATCACTCTTAAAAATAGTGCAAGAATTCTTCTCAAAGGTTACCTTGAATCCTTTGTCGCACAGTTGACTTATGCTAATTAAGTTATGCCTTAGTCCTTCTACATATAGCACGTCTTTGATCATCAAGGTGTCTTTGCTTCCTATATCCCCTTTTCCAAGAATTCTTCCTTTGTTGTTGTCACCATAGGTAACGAAGCCTTGTTCCTTTTCTTTAAAGTTTGTAAATTTCGTCCTGTCTCCTGTCATGTGTTTTGAGCAACCACTATCGAGACACCACATGACTTTTCTTGATTTTTGTAATACCTGCAAAAGAAAGGAACAAACAAGCTATTTTAGGTACCCAACTTCTTTGTATGGGTCCTTTTGGGTTAGATTCAAATTATTTAGCAACCCAAACATATCTACCACTTGGAACACCATAATGCTTAATTTTACATTTATTTGAAGTATGACCCTTTTTCATACAATAAAAGCATGATACAACGTTTGTGTTCCTATAAGTTGTTCCTTTTTCTACCCATATTCTACGGGTTCTATTATCCTGTTTGTTTTTAATTTTAGGAACATACTTGATGACTGATGCAGAGTAGCTGATCTACTGATCCGAGAGATCTGATTCAACGGAGTTGTGCTGAACTTCGAGAATTGCACCTCGAGCTTCAACTGATAATAATTCTCGGTAGCTCCAGCGGAGGTCTGGAAGAGATGTTAATGGCAGCGGAGGAAGTGTATGGTGAGTTTAATGAAACTGGATGATATGCTCAGTGAATGACTACAACTCAGGCAGCCGTCCATACAAGGAAGGAAGTTGCAAGGAAGGTTTAAGCAAGTAATGACTTTCGGAGGGAGAATTGGCAGCAGCAAATCTCAACAGAATTTCATTTATCCAAAAGTGACTTTACAAGTGTAGCTACCATGAATTTATATGTGATCCATGGAGCTGTAGCTATGATGGAAAGCGTGACCCATGTGCAAAAGGTGAAAGAAATATGAAAAACGTGCTAAAAGCTAAAGCAACACGTGAATTGGTGGAATTGAAGGACGGAAGTGCTGCCGTGGTGTGTTTAGTAAGGCCTGGTGGTGCAACTAGCAACTTTGACCATCAACTGGACAGTTTTACCCTTCTCTTGGTGTCTTCAAATTCCACTTAAATTGAAGGAAAAGAACGCGCCCTGTTGTGTCCATATCTTCAAGCTCTTCTTGAATTCTTCTAGCCATACTTCTAGTAATGGGTCCATGCCCTAAGTCATCAATACTCATTTTTAACAACCTTATTTTCGTTATTTTTACTACATTCTCCTAAGGTTGTATTTTCAGAAAAATATTTGAATTGTGTGCAAGACTCACATTCATTATTAGCAATATATTTTTCTTTTTCATAATATAAAACTTTACTTTTTAAATTCCTGATTTCTTCTGCTTGATATAAAAATTTATTTTTCAAACTTCTGTTTTCTTCAGATGAATTTGTAAATTCAGTTTTCAAGACATCATTTATTTTAGTTAGATTTTCAGAAGTAAACTTCAAATTTTTATTTTCTTCAAGAAGGTTGTCAAATTCAGATTTTAAATTTTTAAAATCCTTTTTCAGCTTTTTATGAGAAATATTTAATTTTTCAGATTCAATTAACAATGTAGCATATGTTTCATGCAACTCATCTTCATCAACTTGACTATTATTATCAGAATAATGTGAGCTACTTACTTGGCTGACATTATCATCATCTGCCATTAAACAGATGTTTGCCTCTTCATCTGACTCGCTTGAATCTGAAATGGACTCATTATCGTCTTCCCATGCAATGTATGCTTTCTTTTTCTTGAAGAATCTTTTCTCCTTTTTGTCTTCACCTTTCTTTTGATTTGGGCAGTCTGCCTTTAGATGCCCCTTCTCTCCACAGCCATAGCATCGGTAATTTGAGGAAGATGCTTGATTATCTTTCTTTTCGTATCTAAACCTTCCTTTACCTTTAGACTTCATGAACTTGTTTAATCTTTTGATCACTAGGCTTAAGTTTTCCTCTTCGTCTGAATCTTCATCTTCCGATTTAGCTTTGCTTCTTTCAACCTCTGATTTTAATGCCAAACTCTTCTTGTTGGTTTTGGCTTTTGCTTCTTCTTCATCAAGTCTTCCAAGATCTAATTCATGTTCCCTCAACTTTCCAAATAGTGCCGCCATAGTCATGGTGTTGAGGTTTTGTGACTCCGAGATTGCAGTCACCTTAGGTTGCCACGACCTGTCTAAAGACTTCAAGATTTTAATGTTTAATTCATCAGTATCAAATGACTTACCTAGTCCAATGAGATGATTGACAATGTTGGTGAAGCGTTTTTGAACGTCGGAAATTGTTTCTCCTTGCTTCATCCGGAACATTTCATACTCTTGAATTAGGGAGTTCTTTCTTGCCCTCTTTACGTCATCTGTTCCTTCATGTGTCACTCTGAGTACGTCCCATATTTCTTGAGCAGTTTTGCAGACAGAAACCCTGTAGAACTCATCAACAGTCAATGCTGATGCAATGATATTCCGAGCTTTTACGTCATTCTGAAATCTTTTCTTTTCTTCAATGGTCCATTGACCACGGGGCTTTGGTTCCTGTATATTGTTAGTAGGAACAGAAGAACCAGACGCAATAACATCCCAAATTTCACAATCAATAGATTCAATAAATATTTGCATCCTTACCTTCCAGAATGCATAGTTCTCACCTGTGAATAGTGGGGGTCTATTGATTGATGCACCCTCTGCAAAGGTTTGATGTGATCCTGCCATTTGAATGACTATCAAAGCAAGCTCTGATGCCAATTGTTAGAATCGCTGCAACGAAATTATTAGCGTGGAACAAACCAAGAGGGGGGGTGAATTGGTTATATACTTTTATTGTGCCTTTTATTATTTTTCTCTTAATTTTTCTTACTGGGCGAATGATTAAATATAAATGACAGAGTAAGGGAAAGAGAAAAATTACATAGGTGATTTTATCCTGGTTCGGATCTTACCAATCCTACGTCCAATCGCTTATCTCAAACAAGATAAACCTTTTTTCACTAACACAAAACAATTACAAATTACAATCACAAAGAAACACAATTTGTAAAAGTTTAGAAACCACCTCTCTTGATACCACAAGAGATGAACCTACACCTCCTTTGAGTCTTCACAAAGGATGAACACCTCCTCCGAATACTTCACGAAGGATGATTCTCTTCAGAACACCTCCTTAGACACACCAAGGATGAACCGGCTATTTCCTTTGTCACCGTAGCAGCACTTCCCCAGCTCCACAGACAAGAGTTTCATAAGCCGAATAAGAGCACACAAGTCTCAATGATTTATGAGTACTAGAGCACAAGGGAAGAGTTATTTTTGAGATAAAGAGTGAGCCATTTTATAGACTCAGCCTAATACCCTTCCATTCTTCGAAAACGGGCCATCTAACGCATTTAATCGATTAACATAAATATTAATCGATTAATAATGAGTACAACGACTAGTTTTTCAAATCTGAAACCCCCAACGGCTAGTTTTTCAAATCTGAAACCCCCAACGGCTAGTGTTAATTGATTATTCTCAAGAATAATCGATTAACTAAATAAATCAAATATAAATTACAAGAATCAACCCTAATACATATTTGAGCACTATTACATCAACTTTGATTATTATAAAAGCTTTATAAAATATAGAGATCTTCAATTTGTCTTTATGAATCTTGACTTGTGCGAATCTGTTCATCATCAAAACTTCATCTTTGATTTTTGCTAAAACGTTTTGTTTTAACTCTCGAAAATTTTAACCTACGAATGAGCTACAACCTCGGTTCCTCAAATAACCGAGGCAATAGGCACTCTACTGCCTCAGTTGTATAGTATATTGATGCATAAACCTTAAGAAAAACTCAAAATACATTATGTAATGGCAATTTTGAAATTATAGCCAGCGTATATGCCTCAGTCTGTGGGCAAACCGAACCATAAAGCCCCTACGACATCGGCTAAGCGAAAACCGAGGCAATATAGGTTGCCAAAGTGGATTTTGGAACATTCAGTTTGAGACGTTGACTAGTTGTGGCAGGACATATTGCCTCGGTTCTGAGCAGAACCAAGGCAGTATGCCCTACTCTAGGATTTTTCAGAGGATATTAGTGCTTGTAGAGGGATTTTGCGGAGTTACATGCTTCAGTTGACAAGATAACCAAGGCAGAATGTTATTCCCAAAAAGGTGTCAGACAAAAACTCTTATTTGAAGGTGGGGTAGTTGGTTGGCGAAGGGTTTTATGCCTCAATTTCTTTTTTAACTGAGGCAATAAAGCCTTTAGGCATCGATTATTTATGAATCGAGGCATATACTTTGGCTCTTATTACGAAACTGCCACCGTGTTTTTATACGCTTCAATTTTTACGAAATCGAAGCGTATATAGCGCATTAGAAACTCTTGTTTTTACTAGCGGTATATAATCATTTAAGTATATCTAGCCAATATTAGATTTTGTAGAGAATTTTAATAAAATGATTTAAGATAATATTTTGGATACTATAAATTACATTAAAATATTATATATATTTGGATGTTTACAATGTTAAGAAAACTTAATAATTTTATAAAATTTGTGATAAAATATTTTATTTTTAATATTTTTATTATAGAAAAAATATTACAAAGTGTTTTGGTTGAATTGGTCCGAGTGTCGATCGTCCTTCTTTTCTTTATTCTCTTTTGATCTTCAATTCTCCCCGAGAACGCGCTCCACTCCAATTGGTTGTTGACCTGTAGAAGACACTCCGACGCTCAAGTCAGATATCTTTCATAAAGAGGTTTATATTTTATTCGGACAGAAAAGGATCATTGTACCTGGACATCAGTTGTCTACTTATAAGGCTTGTGACAGTCACGTCCATTGATTAACCATTAGTGCAATATATTTTAGGTAATCAAACCCAATAATTAAATCATTAATGTTGTATATTTGTAGAGTGTAAGGAAAACTGACCTATTAGTACCTGCTTAATGACAATCAATTACGATCGATATACTTCATATAATACATAAGCCCCCCAAGTCCGAGCAAGCTCTTTGTTAAAAGAGTTGCGTAGGGATTATTATGAGCTTTAAAAAAGGTCGCTCACATTGTCTTTAGGGATTCTATCTTCGATGTTTTAAGTCTTCATTGCTCTATGTACCGAGTGGCGAACTCTAGGAGTTCTCTTTGGATTTGTTACTTAGGCTGAACAAAAAATGCTAAGAGTTCTCTTTGAAATTTTTTCCTCTACAAGAGATTTTCACTCCAAAAAATATGTTTTTAAATAAAGTAAACGCTTCAATATTTATTTTTATAATGAATGACATTGGAACCTAACAAAGCTAAACCTATTGAGTAGTTGATTGATAAGAGTTCTTTTCTGAACTTCCTACGTTGAGCGCAGATTTCTGAAGGCATTTTTCTGACTTCCCTCTGCACGGCTTAAGGCAGGAGTCATTTTTCTGACTTCCTACGTCGAGCGGAGATTTCTGAAGCCATTTTTCTGACTTCCTACGTTGAGTGGTGATTTCTGAAGCCATTTTTCTGACTTCCCCCCAAGCGGCTTGAGGCAGGAGTCATTTTTCTAACTTCCTACGTTGAGCGGGGATTTCTGAAGCCATTTTTCTGACTTCCCCCCAGCGGCTTGAGGCAGGAGTCATTTTTCTGAGTTACTGCGTTGAGCGGTGATTTCTGAAGCCCTTTTTCTGACTTTCCCCCGGGAGGCTTGAGGCAGGAGTCATTTTTCTGACTTCCTACGTTGAGCGGGGATTTCTAAAACCATTTTTCTGACTTCCCCCCGAGCGGCTTGAGGTAGGAGTCATTTTTCTGAGTTACTGCGTTGAGCGGGGATTTCTGAAGCCATTTTTCTGACTTCCCCCCGAGCGTCTTGAGGTAGGAGTCATTTTTCTGACTTCCTGCGTTGAGCGGGGATTTCAGAAGCCATTTTTCTGACTTCCCCCCGAGCAGTCCTGAGGTAGGAGTCATTTTTCTAACTTGCTACGTTGAGCGGGGATTTCTAAAGTCATTTTTCTGACTTCCCTCCTAGCGGCCATTATAACCTGAGCAAGTTGAGGTCTGAACCTCTCTAAGAATAATATTTTATAATTTAAAATTAAGAGTCTTTAGAACCTGAAAAGGTTGAACGCAGCTCTGAACCATCCTTTGCATAATATTTTATAATTTAAAATTAAGAGTCGGTAGAACCTAATAAGGTTCAACACTGCTCTGAACCATCTCTGCATAATATTTTATAATTTTTATAATTTAAAATTAAGAGTCGTTAGAACCTCACAAGGTTGAACGCAACTCTGAATTATCCTGTGCATAATATAATTTAAAAGTAAGAGTTGGTAGAACCTGACAAGGTTGAACACAACTCTGAATCATTGTGTGCATAATATTTTATAATTTAAAATTAAGAGTCGGTAGAACCTGACAAGGTTGAACGCAGCTCTGAACCATCCTGTGCATAATATTTTAAAATTTAAAATTAAAAGTTGGTAGAACCTGACAAAGTGGAATGCAGCTCTGAACCATCGTGTGCATATCATTTTATAATTTAAAATTAAGAGTTGGTAGAACCTGACAAGGTTGAACGCAGCTCTGAACCATACTGTGCATAATATTTTATAATTTAAAATAGAGTCGTTAGAATCTGACAAGGTTGAACGCAGCTCTGAACCATCCTGTGCATAATATTTTTACTCACAAAAATGAGTTAAAAAATATACTATAATTTGGAAATTATAATGTAAATTAGAACCTGTCAAGGTTGAATGTAGGGTTGAACGTTTCTGAAAGTTCTCAAAATAAAAGACATGCCTTTAGGAATTATTACGGAATTTTTTACTCTTGTCGCAAAACCTGGTGTTGATTCGGAGTAGCGATGTCGAGGGCTTCAAGGGGATGTCGTTGGACCCACGGTGGGCCCCAAAATGTTTCGGTTGAATTGGTTCGAGGGTCGGTCGTCTTGCTATGCTCTCTTTTGATCTTCAATTCTCCCTAATAACGTGATCCACTCCAATGGGGTTGTTAACCTGCAGGAGACACTCGGACGCTAAAGTAAGATATGTTCCATAAAGAGGTCTATATTTTATTAGGACAGAAAATGATCATTGTACCTGGACATCAGTTGTCTACTTATAAAGCTTGTGACACTGACATGCATTGATTAACCATTAGTGCAATATATTTTAGGTAATCAAACCCAAAAATTAAATCATTAATGTCGTATATTTGTAGAGCGTAAGGCAAACTGACTTATTAGTACCTACTTAGTGACAATCAATTCCAATCGATATACTTTATATAGTACACAAAGAAGTAGATAAATGCTTTTAGAATATATTTTTATAAATATAATTTAGATAATTCAAATTTGTTGTAAAATCATTTTGAATACAATTAATTGTCTTATTTCATTATGTTTTGGTATTCACTTATTCCTCTCGTTATAGTTTATACAAATATTACACAATTGTATTACAAAAAGTTATTTTCACTCAACTATTGCTGAAAATAAAATTTAAAGTAATTACTACTTATTTTACATAACAAAATGTATTCATATTTTCATTTCAAAAAATATTATCTAAATAATTTTTTCATAATTTAAATATTATTTTCTTACATCATTAGGATGACAATATGACCCTATAAACTGACATCATTATAATATGAATTGATTATCCACTATAGCAATTATACGTTGTCACGTTTCACTAATATTACAAGGTTGTAATTTAACAAAATAAATAAAAATAACATTTTGCATAAAGAATAAGAATTAAATTAACACGAGATAGACGCATTAAATAATTCTAACATAAATTAGAACAAAACACTCGTACATTAAATATTTACACTTTTTTAATATTGCATTAATTATTTATTTATTACATAATTTAAATTTATACATATATGCACAAAAACACACACATATATATAATTTTTATATAAACTATTTAAAAACTATTTAAAATTTATGAGATAGTCACAAATTACATTCATTGATATATTAATTATATAATAAAATAATATAGAACATAATAATATTTTTCCAATTAAAGTATATTTTACTGACTAAATATTTTTAAGAATGGAAAAGTATAATATTTTTTTCTTTATAAATTTGTATTTAACTTTCTATATTTAAATATTGGGTTTTAAATATGAAACATAGTCAAAATTTACATGTAATTATATCTTAAAATAATAAATAAGTTATTAATATTTTAATTTTTAAATAAATTCTGTTGACTAATTATTTTTGAATGTAAAAAAGTATAATAAGTATTTCTCTATAAATTTATGGTTATCTTTCGGAAAACAATGGCAAAGACTTTTCCTTCTATTCATATTTTAAATCCTTAAAAAACATAGAAAAGAGATATGAGAAAAGTTGAGATAAAACCTATTGAAATTTTAGTTATAGTCATGATTCTTTTTAGTTTTACACATGCTGAATTAAGTAGCAAAAATGATGCTTTTATATGCAATGTTAAATGTGCAGTTAAATGTGAGACTAAATTATTTTCTCCATCATATGATAAATGCATTAAAGATTGTCGATCACACTGCAATAGATCCTCTGATCCTGTTTATAAATGTTTTACTAGTTGTGACTTAGTGAAGTCCACTTCCTACAACACAGGTATGCACTTTCTCAAAATATTTACTTGTTTTCATAGTTTTACATTTTTATTTAGATTTCATTTTATTAATTAATTTTTTTCATAACTCTGACAATTAGTTTTTCTATTGCTTATAATTTTAACCATTGACTTTACTTTCTTTTCAGATGCTCATGATCTTACAAATAACGTGATGAATACATGCATGCAAGAATGTACAAAAAAATTGTAATTTGTGGGAAGAACTTTTGAAAAAATTGATAGAAGAAATTATGTTCTACAAAATTTTCAAAAATAATCTTGATTAATAAACAATGTTGATTTATTTTCATTCTTATTGTCTAACTACTCCTTCATCTTATGTGTTCCTTTTTACTATTGCAACTTGAGTATGAAATAAAATAAATAAAATCAAAGAATTTTATTTTGACAATATTATCATCGATTTCCATTAAGAAAATTACCAAATATTCTAGAGAAAAAATGATATTTAAGGTGTGCGAGCAAGGTATTAAAGGTATTAAGATATAATGTGAATTAAAACTATGAATATGTAACCTCCCTTCCGGGTTATTATAGTGTTTTAAGACAAAATTTTATTGAAAGAGTGTAATGCAATTAAGGTGACAATTTTAATAGTTTTAGTATTTTATAAATTTTAAAATAGTCTAATTCTTTTAAAATATTTAAGTCAAAACTATATTTAATAGATTATGCTATGATTAAATTTCTTTTAAGAATAACCTAGCTTTGACACATAACATATCTAGATTCAATTAAACTAAACTCTAACTATGAAAACATGTAACACACCATAGCTTATTTGCACATCATAAAAAAGAAACCTCTCATGCTATTAGAATAATAGCGTGAAGTTAGATTATTGTTATTTTATAATTATTTATATTCTTAATAGATCTAATGTTTTTAAAAATAATTATTACATATACTAATCAAGTCATGCAAATAAAAAAGTTTATTATCTTTTTTTTCTAATTCTATAGTTGTAATCAAAGTTTATCATTCTTTAATAATAGTAAAATTTTTCCATAGAAACATCGTTTTATATAAATATATATATATATATATATATATATATATATATATATATATATATTAAATATAAATACATTTTAGGACATATTAATTGAATGTATTTTATGGTATTAAGTATTTAATTTCATGAAATATATTATTTATTTCTTAATTTAATTATGTGTTGTATTTTTTATATTTTTTATTATTTTAATGAAATTTTAATTAGAAGTATTTTTCCCTACATTTTTAAAATATTTAAATTAAATTTCTATTATTTAAAAGTAAGAACTTAAATAAAAATATTCAAATTTGGAAAAAGTTAAATTTTAATTTATTATTTAAATAGGTATCCAAGCTAATTTCTCATACAATAAAATTATGTCTAATTAATTGGGTGGATATTTTATTTGGTAATAATATATTATTTGTCAAATGTAAATTTTATAATAACATACACTAATTATAATATGCTTTTAGTCCTTTAAGTATCATTGATTTTTGGTTTTAGTCCCTACTCAAAACTTTGATGGCTTTTAGTCCTCATAGTATTGAAACATGTAATATTATTCTTTAAAAGGAACGATGTCAACTTTTTGTTGATCTAGAAAACGGCGAGGCCACGTCTTCTGCCAGCTTCCATCTTAAGTATCTGCCACATTGCTTGTTTAATTTGTGGAATGAGATTAAGTGATTGGCACGTGTGTGGGTGATTGAAATCAGATTACGAAAGTTGGGTTCTTCTTCGTCATCTCAGTTGGGGGCAAAGCTGGGTGCTTCTTCGTCATCTCAGTTAAAGGTTGGAGTTTGTCTTATTGAGGAGGTAAGATGATACATATTATTTTGCTCTTCTACGTGTGAATATAAGTATTGGGGATTTAGGGTTTGAGTGGGCACGAAAGCTGATGAAGGGATTTCTTTGTTGTAGTGAAATGAAAGGTGACAATGGAGGAAATGGTTGGACGCGAAGGACGATTGGTTCAGGAAAGTTGCAAAGTTGTGGATCATCTTCACGGTTACCATAGGGATGCGTTCAAGGTCTCGCTTCGTCCCACCTGCTTCCGTCGCTGTCCCGGAGTGCTGCCGGAGCATCGCCGGAGTGTCGACTGTTCGGTGGACGAAAAAGAGGGGTTTTCCGGGTTGTCAGTCCCACCCACACCTTTTTCTTCGTCTGTGTTCCAACCGGCACACCTTGTGTTCACTCAAGGTTCGTTTTTTTTTATTTCAGTGGAATGAAGCTTTAATACATGCATGATGTTGTATGTGGATGGTTTTGGTTATGTATGATACATTTGTGTGTAAGCTGTACAAATATGACTTGTTGGATGGCGGTGGAATGTTGTTTATGTATGATGGAGGTGGTTTGTTAATAGTATTTGTTGGATAAATTAAATGTGTGATGATTGATACTATGGACATGAGAACATAAACATTATTCCTTTAACGATACTGAAAATGTTTATGGAAAAAGTAGGAAAATTTATGGAATAAATTTCACTTTTTGTGCTTTACCCGTAATGTAGATATTTGATAAGTTATTAGATGAAATAAATGTGGTGGGATGAATTGGGTTTTTTAGAAGGTCCTTTGATATAATTAATGATACTGTGTGTGATTCTCCATTTGTTGTTTATCGTTTACAATTTGACATATAATTGAAGTCTATTGCATTTTGTAGTGTTAATGATTTTTATAGATGTTGTTTGGTTAATCTTACATTGTTGTTGTAATTTTGTTGGATTGGTAGTCATGGACCTAGTTGGCCTTGCTGTGAAAAAAAACAAGCCACCTCAAAATGAGAGTGGTGAACCTAGTTGGCCTTGCTGTGAAAAAACTTCAACCCAATTCCCCACTTCATTCGGCTTTGGTACCAGTTATGTTGGTGAACCAAGGGTCCTAGAAAATGTATTTTTATGTGAGACGAATTTGTTAAGAAATTGTTCCCAAATTACTTAGAAGTAGCTGAAATGAGGGAAAACAAACAAGCCACCCCAAAATGAGAGTGGTGGACCTAGTTGGCCTTGCTGTGCAAAAACTTGAACCCAGGTACCCACTTATTTTGCCTAAGGTACCAGTTCTGTTCCTGTACCATGAGTGTTAGAAAATGTATTTTTATGTGGCACGAATTTGTTAATAAAATGTTAAGAAATTGTTCCCAGATTACTT
This sequence comes from Vigna umbellata, assembly GCF_029865625.1. Classification (NCBI taxonomy): domain Eukaryota; kingdom Viridiplantae; phylum Streptophyta; class Magnoliopsida; order Fabales; family Fabaceae; genus Vigna; species Vigna umbellata. Next base: position 2,991,357 of record NC_142173.1, read on the forward strand.
AGAAGTAGATCAAATGAGGGAAAATAAACAAGCCACCCCAAAATTAGTGTGGTGGTCGTAGTTGGCCTCGGTGTGCTAAAACTTGAACCCAGGTACCCAGTTAATTTGCCTTAGGTACCAGTTCTGTTCCTGTACCACGAGTCTTACAAAATGTATTTTTATGTGGCACGAATGATATGAATTAATAAATTACTATTATTTTTTTGTTCTCTTTTTGCTTGTCTTTTAACAAATGCTCACAATGTTTGTTATCATTTCCAATTTTTTCTTTTACTTGATTGTGTTGGTGTAATGTAATTTCACTTTTTGTGTTGGTGTAGTGTGATGGAGGAACTTGGTGAACAAAGTAAAGGACGTGATAGAAGGAAGAAGGTACGTAGGATTGTATTTGATTTCCATACATTTGTTGTTTGATTGTATTTAATTAGTAAGCATGACTTCGTATGCAGTTAGTGTTCAGACACTACTGCAAAACCAAGATGATAGGTCTTTTGAACGAACGGTTGACTATTGAGCAGATGGGTTACATTGAGAAGAGTGTTTTTGGTTGGTTGTTATACTTGCCAAGTTGTATTAAGATAGGTAGGAATTTGTTATCTAAGTTATGTGGTCAATGGGTAGATAACATGAGTGGGTTTTATTTTGGGGACAAAGTTATTAAGTTTAGGTTTAATAGGTTCGGAGGTCCCTATATTTGCTGGTTCGTTTCACTTGGGTCCTCCAATTTTAGAAGTGATCAATTAGGTCCCTAATTTAACAAAATTGAGTCAATAATACCCTTTCCGTTAAATGCAAGGGAATCTGAATGCAAATTAAACAAGTGGTATGCTGAGGCATCATTTTATTTGTAGGTGGCAGAGTTTGAGCTTAATACGTGACAATTTCTGCAATTTTTAATTTGCATTCAGATTCCCTTGCATTTAACGGAAAGGGTATTATTGACTCAATTTTGTTAAATTAGGGACCTAATTGATCACTTTTAAAATTGGAGGACCCAAGTGAAACGAACCCGCAAATATAGGGACCTCCGAACCTATTAAACCTTAAGTTTACTGAATTTGATGTCTGTCTGTCGTTAGGGTTGCCTATTGTTGGTGAAGTGATAGATTTAAATAAAGTTGGGCATCATAATGTTTGTAGGGAGTACTTTCCTGAGGGGAAAGTAGATGTCAGCATGGTATATGACTTTTTGTTAGAGGAACATGAAAATTTTCCAATAGAACATTTTTGCAGCTTGTATATATTGGTAGGGATATCAGAGTTCTTGCTTCCGAATCGAAGTGGAGTAGTATTTCCAATTATTTTTGACCTTGTTTGGGAGTTGGGGTGTGTGGCTAAGCACAATTGGGGCAGTTTAGTTTTTCAGTACTTTGTTGAAAGTGTGTGTAGTGCTTCAACAACAATGAAGAATGAAACAAGCAAAAGTCATATTCATGTTCAAGGATGCGCTTACCTGTTGCAGGTACATGTTTGTTATGTAATTGCTAATCAAAGACAATGATTCGTTATTGTTTTCATAATTTTTATTGTCATAGTTGATGGATTAAAAATTTGCAGGTATGGTTTTGTCACCATTTTGTGACATCGAAGTCCATTTATAGTACACGGGTAACAAAATTCCCAAGGTTGTTGAATTGGGTTGATATGAATATTGGGGATAAGTTTATCAAAACTGCTTTGGCAAAGGGATCGGTGAGTAGTTGTTGATTAGACGAATGTGTTGGTGCAAAGTAATTTATGATTTGTGTTATTATGAAATAAAAATTGTTAATGACATTGCAGGTTGTTATTGATGTTGGTGTGTCCAAAGAGGAGCTTGTGAGAAATTTGGTATTCCATTTAAGAAGCAAAATAGAGGAGATAAGGAAAAATTATTTTTTGTTGTACAAGAACAAACACGGGTAATTACGGACATGCAAAGTAGTATTAACGATTTAAGAAAGTTGGTTGAAGCAAAAAATGAAGATAAGAATGAAGATTTTGTGGAAGAACCGTTGTGGGGAAGTGAAGATCGTTGTCAAAGTACACCGGTTCAACATGAGCAGCAAACCCCGGTGTTTGAAGGTGGTTTTGAAATGCAACAAAGCACAATGTATGATCGTATGAAAGCGCAACCCCGAATATGGCTTAAGAGTGTCGTAAAAAGAAGTCCTTATACTGCAGGTGTTAGAAGAAAACAATGAGTACTTGAATAAGTTGTATTACATTTGGAATTTAAGTTTTAGATAATGTTATCATGTTTGGACTCCTGTTGAAATAGTTGTTTGAATTTTGAAAACATTGGAATCCTTTTTTGAATTGTCATGATTTGATTTTTGTTGTCTGTAATGGTTTATGACAGAACCAGGGAGTTCAAATCAAGTGGGATGAACATGAAATAAAGTTCTTTGAAATGAAGTTTGTATGGTATTGATGGGGAATATGAGGCATGACTATGGAGTTTTTGGCATGGTTGTCGATAGAAATCAGGTTTTGGAATTGATTATTATTTTTGTTACACCGGAAATCATAACAAACAAATTAAATTGAAATATATTGTTGGTCATACACCATCATTGTTGAAACTGAACATTACAAATTGATTAAGTCGATGTTGAAGTCAGGTAATCATCGTGAGCAAAAGTAATAACATTAGTCCACACTTAATTGAACGGTGATCCCATTTGTGTTTTGTTAGGTACATTTGTTGTTTTCTAACATAATTTTGGGACCTAGGTTGTGTTATTTATTGATAATTTAGCAGCCTTATTAAAATATAATAATTTTCAACATGATGGTGAATATTACAAGTTCAAACTGTTTATGAAAAAGGTAGTGCACCCTAGTGTGCATAAGTTATAAAGTAAGTACCCAATTATATTAACTACGATCCCACACGTTATTTTTTGATTGTGTACTATCATCATTTTTTTTAAATTGACAACAGTAGATGAAAACCTTGATGTCGAAGTAAGTCTACCTTATTGGGCATAATACATAACATAAGTACCCATTTATTTGCATTGTTAAACCACATTTTATTTTAAAGTTAGATTTGTTGTTGGTGTTAATTATTTGGTGGCCTGAGATGTAATTGACGTTGATGGAAATGGCAGGATACCGCAAGAAAATATTATTACAACATGGAAGTCATTTTTGTGAGGTAGAAAGATGTTTTAGAAGTTCACAAACCCCTGTGGACAAAACTGATAACATAAGTACCCAAATAATTTAACTAAAGTCCTAGTTATGTAGAATAATTATATATAATATTTTGAAGACAATATTTGACTTAGGGCATGTGTTTTGATGTGTAAAAGGTCAACAAATATTTAGTAATAAACCTTTTGTTTGTTACAATATTTTAGTTCATGTTCCACAAAAATTATTCTTTTTGATTATTTATTAGTATATTATTTAGTAAATGGGAAATGTTAGTAGAAAACCGAACGGTTCTAACAATAAGTGTTAAAACCGAACGGTGATATAAAAGATCGAACGGGCTAAAGCACTGATCGAACGGTGCACTTTAAATTGCACAGTAGTAAAAGCCGAGCGGTAATAACATTGAGACCGAACGGTCTCCGAAAAAGGAAATGAGCGAACGGTCGCTAAATACCGAGCGTCCTAACAAGGAACAAGACAAGCCGAACGTTAAAAGTAAAAACTAAAGCACAAGTAAACACCGATCATTGCAAGCAGAAACCGAACGACCCTAAGAATGGGCCGAACGGTAAGCATGGAGACCGAACGACCTCCAAACCAACGAAATAGAAATGCAGGAAAGTCGAACCGAACGGTTAAAGCAACTTAAACAGTAAGGTAAAGGCCGAACGACCCTACAGGTGACCGAACAGTATGAACATTAAGACCGAGCGGTCTCTAAACAACAATTATTATAAGCACGAACACAGAAGCCGAACGGTTCTAAGGAGTAATCGAACGGTAGACGTAAGCATAAATGAAGGAGCCGTTCGGTCTCTAACAGACTGAACGGTATGACAGTAAAGGCAGGAACAGTAAACGCGCACAATGCAGAAACGTAATTGCAGTGAATTAGAATGCACAAATTAAACTTAAGCATAAAACGCAAACCCAGAAACACAAACTTGAATGGAACCAGCGACTGAAAGCAAGCATGAACAATAAAATCCTACCATGGCAGCGTGAAATAGATGATGAACAGTAAAACTTGCAGCACAATGAACAGTAAAAGCGTAAAATGAATAAGAAACTTGAGTGGAGAAACAGATTCAACTAGAAAATTTCAAAGAGATTGAGTTCAATACATGAAAATGGGAAAGAAACCAAAACCTAAACCTCCCCAAAGGGGAGGAAGAAGAAGAGCTCCCTGGTTCTGATCATTCGGTGCAACACAGATCGTTCGGTGAATGAAATGCAGCATGTTCAGTAGAGGCTTCCAACAGTGATTTCTCAACTCGTTCGGTAGTGACTTTGCTAGATCGTTCGTTGACGCTCGGTTTGTAGTGGTCGGCCTAGTTCGCTGGGCCGGACGGAAGACGATGTCGTCTTCGCTTCGTTGGCCAACGTCGGAGCTGCGACGGCCGTGAATCGGAACCGGCTGGAGGGGTTGAATAGCTCCGACACGGCCTTCATCGTTGTTCGGCGGCACTCCGGCAAGCAGTCCGTCGGACCTCTCTCTCTCGAACTCCCTTTCTCCAACTCTCTCGGCCTCTCTCTCTAGGTCGCACTCTCCCTCTCAACCTTCGTGCTTCTCTCTCTACAATTCTTCCAAATGAATTTGAAATTTGAAACGCCAACTTGAAAACCCTGCCCACCCCCTTTCCACGTCATATTTCATTTGCTTTTTGATTTTCCACGTGGACCACTCCCATTTAGACACCTGTCCCGTGTCTAAATGTTGTCAAAAGAGATTGTTCAAGTATCATTTTCCTTTGTTAAATGACAACCTTATAATATTAGTCATACGTGAACACTTATAATTGTTGCAGAGTGGATAATCAATTGATATTATAATGATGTCATTTTATAGGGTAATATTGTTATCCCTCTTAATGATGTAAGAAAGTAATATTTAAATTATGAAAAAATTATTAAGATGATATTTTGTGAAATACAAATATCAAAACTTTTTGTCATTGAAAATTATAAGTAATAATTTCTTCAAATTTTATTTGCAGCGACAGTTGAGTGAAAAGAATTTCTTGTAAAACAATTATGTAATATTTCTATAAAGTATAACGACAGAAGTGAATACCAAAAAATAAGACAATTAGTTGAGTTATGTTTTTTTCTATATCATTAAATCCCAATGATTTTACAACAAATGGAATTACCTGCAATTGTATTTATAAATTTATTCCAAAAGCATTTATCTATTTCTTTGCATTACTATTTCTATAATAAAAATATTAAAAGTAAAATATTTTTAAAAAAAAATTTAGAATATTATTAAGTTTTTTTAACATTGTAAACATCTAAATATGTATACTATTTTCAATATAATTTATAGTATCCTAAATATTCTCTTAAATCATTTTATTAAAATTCTCTACGAAATTTAATGGTAGTTAGATATACTCAAATGATTATATATATTAAAACATATAGTATATTATATTATTAATTTATCATCATTAATGTGAGATCCCAAAATATTATATACACATATAATATAATAGGATTCAGTTATTATAATATGTAAAAGCAGTCGAGAGATAGATGTAATAGTATTTAAATATGTATACAGTCATCCAAAAGATAGACGGAATTAAAACGAAATCAAACTTGAGTACAAGTTTCCAAAGTTCTCCAAAATACAAGGCTATTGAAATTTTAAAGAGACCTAAAATGTTTTCTAAAAGTGTCGAACTATATAAAATAAAAGCTAGGAGTTTTTCAAAATAACACGCTAATCAACTAAGAGTTAGGAGAGGGCCTAAGTACTAGGGGCTGGGTCTTCTTCAACCTCCAAAGCTTGCTCCAATGGTACATCATCACCTACTGCTCACATCCAAAGGATTGGATGATCATCGCAAGGGAGAAGACAAACACATGCAACACGTATAATGCAAGGGTGAGCTAGGTCTCAAACAAACATACAGATAATTTCAATTCAATCTAGCATTTCCAAGAACGTCCATACACACATAAACATGTAAGTCATCCTAAACATAAATATTTATTTCACAAAACTCATTAAAGCAAGCATCCTATCATGTTAAGACTCCTAGACACGTCTGGACATAGAATGTATGTAGAGCTGGGATGGGTTGTGCACTTGTGATGGTCCCCACTGCTTTGCAAAGCCATTACCGAGGGGTTCCACCTGACCATACACAAGGCTAGTCCGTTACCGCGGAATAGACCTTAAGTGATAGCGCCTACCCTAGGACCTCCCACTACTCCCACCACACGCGTCAATCCTCTCTAAGTGAGAATGAAAGACCGTTGGAGTGTTAGGGATAACCCCCCATATGGAAGCCTCTCACATTCATTCAACACACTAACTGATCCCACCGAGAGATCTTAATTTCATATTCAATCCGACCACTTTAAATCACATGATATTCCTCTTGGATCATTAATGTACCTCATAAACCACTTTGATTCATCAAACATAAAATTTCATAGTCATTCAAGTGCATTCTTACTATATTGTCTCATACCAAACCCATACACCATCATACAACATCAACCATGTCATAAAAACAACTCATACATTACATACTTTCACAAAACCATATTAACACAAATTTCTTTAGGACTTTCAATTATCAATACTTAAGTAATTCAAACAACTTGGAGACCCTCACCAATGGCTCCGGAAGGGTCAAAAACCCCCAGAACGACCTAAAGAACGTCCAAAATGGACATCCGGAACCCCTAAAACCACCCAAAACTGTCCTGAATGATTTTCCGACGACAATAATCGATTATCATATGTGATAATCAATTATTTGCGAGAGCTTTGAAGAGGATACAACTCTCTAACTAAAATAATTGATTATCAAGTGAGATAATCGATTATTCTTATCAGTTTTTGACAGCAACGTGATTTTTCTGGTTTTGGTGCATCTTAGACACTTTAATGAGTTTCTAACACTCCAAACTTGATCTATATGACGAAATAAACTTGTACAACTGATTCTAATACTTCCTAATCTTATTATCTAGTGATTTAATGTTGATTTAAACTTTAAACCCTCAATTTCATCAACCTAGGTACTCAATTATGAATCTACCACTTATAAATTATTTTTAACACTTTTAACACTCCTAATGAGTCACAATTAACTTACCCAAGTTATCTAAACTGATCCTAACAGCCTGGAATACAAAATTCAGATTTTGACTACCTTAGTTCTCTTCATAGGTTATAAAATTCAATGATTCACATGGTTATTTCCTAATAAATTATTTAACAGAATTCATTTCTTCTAAGCATTCAAAATTATCACAACATTGTATCAATACGAGTTCCTAATCATCCAATTCACAGTTCATATCAACATCAACCAGCAATACACGATCAAATAGGCAAAATCACAAGTTTTCAGATTTTCCTTAATTAAAATCCAACCCATAAACTTTACATGCACTCTATCACTATATCTACTAAATCTAACTCATACAAATTCAAGAATTTCACATAACAGCACAAAAACCCCAGCTCCCCTTACTTGGAAGTTGAGCAGTACAGCTTGCTAGAATACTTTAAACAGGACCCCACACAGCGGAGAACCAAACAGGACCTACAGATCACCGCATTGGTGACAACTAACAACTCTTAAAGCTAGAATAGGGCAAGGAATTAAAAGAAAAATACACAAGGCACATGCAAGAGCAAAATCGCATGCCCTAATTTCAAGAACAGTGGAGGAAAAGGACAAAACCACTTACCCGCTATAGAACGCGAAACCGATCGGTTCAAGTCGAAGCTCTCGACTCCGGGAACATAAAATCACCACCTAAATGACAATGCATGGGTCAAATTTCAAGATTTGGTAGAGAGAAGGCAGAGAAAGTTAGGGCTTGAAATTTTTAGAGAGAGAAGCTCAGAAAATTAGAATCTGCTGAGCTCTTTCCTAAGGTCAGATTGACTTAGAGAGATGAGCCAGCTGTCCCACATAGGACCCAATGGCCCTTTTTATAAATTTACAAGCCCTTTACAATTAACATATCAATAAAATATATATATATATATATATATATATATATATATATATATATATATATTAAAATCTTGTGTTATGAATATGTTAAAACAAACCAATAGTTTATTATAATTAATGTATGTTATTATAAAATTCATATTTTACAAATAATACATTATTACCAAAATAAAATATGGACCAAGTTAATTAGACATAATATTATTATTGTACGAGAAGTTAGCTTGTTTGGCTTATGGATAATTATTTAAAAAATAAAATAAATTTTAAGTTTTTAAAAATTTGAATCTTTTTATTTAAGTTCTTTCTTTTAAATAATAGAAATTTAATTAAAATATTTTAAAAACGTAAGGAAAAAACCTTCAAATGAAAATTTAATTAAAAAAATTATATAAAATACAACACATAATTAAATTAATAAATAAATATTATATTTCATGAAATTAAATATTTAATACCATAAAATATATTTAATGAATATGTCCTAAACACAATGTTTTTATATTTAATATATATATATATATATATATATATATATATATATATATATATATTATAAGGATGTCTTGATGGAAAAATTTTCCTATTAAAGAATGATAAATTTTTATTACTGCTATAGAATTTGAAACAGAAGATAATAAAATTTTTAGCACATATTTCTTAGTATAAGTAATAATTATTTTTAAACACGTTAGATCAGTTAAGAATATAAAAAATTATAAAATAATAATAATAATGTGACTTCACACTATTATTCGAATGGACTCAGTTTTTTTTTCTTTTAGGATGTCGAAATAAGTTAAGGTATGTTACTTGGTTTTATAGTTAGAGTTTAGTTTAATTGAGTTAAGATATGTTATGTGTCAAGCTAGGTTATCTTTAAAAGTAATTTAATCATAGTATCTATTAAATATATTTTTGACTTGAACTAAACTATTTTAAAATTTATAAAATACTAAAACTCTTAAAATTGTCACCTTAATTCAGATTACATTCTTTGGATAAAATTTTGTCTTAAAACACTATAATAACTAAGAAGGGATGTTACACATTCATAGTTTTAATTTATATTATATCTTAATACATTCCTCACACACCTTAAATATCACTACTTTTTGTTAGAATATTTTGTAATTTTCTTCCTTAATGGAAAGTGATGATAATGTTGTTAAAATAAATTTTTTAATTTTATTAATTTTATTAATACTCAAGTTTCAATAGTACAAACACTACAAGAAATTGGTGTATTACCGAAGGGTTTTTACAGACGGCCTCTTGCCCTTCGGTAAAAGTGTGTTACCGACGGTCGGATAGATCATTACCGAAGGCCATGGTGAAATGCACTCATTACCGAAGGCCTTTTTTCGATGGTCTTTGGGCCGTCGGTATTGGCTTTGATGAATTAACTTACCGAAGGATATATGACCCTCGGTAAGGTGCTGGTGTAATTAAACCCCAGGGGACTTGGTTTCCCTCTGCTAACTTTCATTTTTCGAGCCAAAATTTACCCTTTCTTTCTTCGAACCCTCACCAGCATTCCCCCTTTGTCGGAGACATCAAGCCCTCACTAGCTTTCCCGTTTGTTCGAGCCATTGAACTGTCACCAACATTCCCCAAATTTGAGAGGTTTTGTTGTCGGACGTCGTCTCAGTCCTTCGCGCAAGCATTCTGCGGTGGCGGTTCGTTCTGTGGTTGCAGGGGCTGCGTGACAAATTCGTTGTCGGTGCGTCAGGAGGGTTTCGTGGAGGAGGCGACAACGGTGACGAGGGGCTTCGTGGTGCGTGGAGGGGGCAACAACCGAAGACAACACAGCTGCTCGACTTGTCTCGCGTCAATTTGTAAGTCTCTTCACTCCTCATTTCTCCTATTTTTCATCTTCTTTTCACTGTTTTGCTTTAATTTTTAGCTTTGTGAATTTGTTCTGAACTTGTTCTAAACCATTTAACCATAGAAAATATTAGTTGGATGTCATATTTTATAATTTTTACTAATTTTCCTATTTTTAGCTTTAATTCTGCTCATATGTTGTCTTGTAAAAGGTAGACATTCACATTATTCTTCACATTATTGTTCAAATGGCTTGATGAAATGGTACTGATTTCTAGCTCATACATCAGGTGATGGTACCCTATTGGAAAACATAGACATATGTATAGATGATTTAACGGATGGCAAAGTGTTCATTACTTTTTTTTATTTAATTTTCGTTCTATCCTATACTTGAGAAGTGTCCAGCAACACAAATTTGATCTTCCACTAGAACCATTTTTTTCATGCAAATGTAAAACTACAAATATGTTGTGCAGAATCGAAAGTTTTATTGAACATGCAATCCTTCATAAAAAACTTTATGTTGCTTGTCATATAGCTATTGCTTGAGCAAATTCTAGATAGATACAACTCCAATTTAGAAGTGAACTTTTTTTTGTGGTCATTTATTTTATCAGGCAAAATTGAACCTTGAGCTGGAAAAGTTGAGAATTGAGCTAAGACATGTCGAAGGACTTCATGTAGTAGCTCAAAGTGAGAAAGTTGAAGCATCCCAAAAGGTAACATCTGTTTTCTTATTGCCAAAAACACTTTCTTGTACCTAATAAGTACAATAATTTAATGGGACCCTTGCACCGTAGCATACCTAAGTTGTTTCCTTGTTAGGTTCTTTGCTTTGACATCCATAAAGATACATTACCCTATTATACCAATTGGAAGATGAATTCACCTTCCGTATTCGGATTTGAAGATGCTCTCTTTAGTGTAGTGTGTGCTTTCTTGCTGCCAAAGAGTGAAAGTGTTCTTCTTATAATAGTAGGGTTGGGCACCTTGGACTTAAAAAGAGACCTAAAGTTGAAAAATGAAGTCAGTTAACAAGGAAGAGGGAGAGGATTACCGAGCACGTTGTATGGGTGGTGTGTGAGCTTTGTTAGCAAAGGGTAACAATGTTCTTTGACTTGGTCTGAACTGTTTTTTTTGTGGAGATCAAGGTTGTTGAGAGTAATTAGGTGATTAAATATAGAGATATAAATTATAATTAAGTTTTTTTCTTTTTGTTTTCTCTATGAATTAAGTTATATAACATTAAAAAAAATCAGCAAAAACATGAAAATAGCTACTTTCATATCAGAAAAGAAAGAAAAAGTTTGGAGAATGCATGTTCGTTGTTAAATCAAATATGCGTGAGAGTTTAGATTTAAGAGTGTGAATATATGCTGATATGGGAAATATGAATATACATTTTCTGGGCCATCATAAATTCATAATGCAGGTATTAGAAATTAGAGGTCATAAATTTGTTTGGCAAGAAATTAGGAAATTCCACCATGGCTGCCTCTGGAATTTCTTCCTAGGTTAATGGAGGTGTTTTATGCAGTGAGGGGTTCCTGAAAGAATGAATGAAGTTGATTATGATTAGGATTCAGGCTTCAAATAAATGATGGTTTTTACTTGTCTAACAAAGGGTCATTTTTGTTAGTCAATGTTGCACTTTTTGAGATATTAATGAACGTGAGATATTTTTCTTTCACCTTTATGATCATGCTGCTTTTGTGCTTCTTTTAATTTCTTAGTCATGGTGCAACTCTTTCTTCTTGGCGGATGAATAAAAGTAGTATTCCCTTTATCTCCTTTTCTCATATTAATCATATTATTCTCTGTTTTTTATTACATTGTTTCTGCCATAAGCTACCACCTTATATTATCATTTTATTTCATAATACATGAATTATGTAGTCTTTATAATACAAAAAATAAAAAGCATGTTTAAATATATATAAAAAAAGCTTTATGAATTAACCCCATTTTTTGTTGTTGTTCCTAAAATGGTTAAGTTTGCTTTCAATTGTAGAAGTTGCTGGTGCTAAAGTAGTGGAGTGTGCTTGTGTGATTGGTCTCTCTGATCTCAAGGTAATGGCTAAACTGAATCACTGTTTTTGTAAGTTGTCTTTTAGTAGCTAGTCTTAGAATTATGTACCGTAGAGGTGAGTTGTTGATTCAAATTATTGCTTCAAATTATGTACCTTTTGGTGGCTACCCCGTTTGTCATGCATGTGTGAGTTAAGCTGAATATATTTGTATTGCTTTTGGTTCACATTAGACATTTTGTTTAACACTAAATATCATTGGAAAATTATTGCAATTGTAGTGTTGCGTTGAAGGTCGAGTGAAGCACAGTGTAGGGAAAAAGTGTGGTGTTAGGAGGCTGTCTTCGTCCAGGGAGGTTGTAGTGTGGAGGTAAGCTCTTTGTCTCTGAATGAAGTGAGCATTGGTGTAGAATTATGGTTAAATGTTGAATAAAAATGTGGTTGCATTACTAAAACAATGAGATTGTATTATTAGAGTGTTTTGAGTTCATCTTAGGAATTACATTGCTTGTATTACTGATCCTTGTTTGGGAAGGATTGAAACCACAGACTGTTATGGTCATATTAGGTTGAATGCTATTTTTTCTTATATTCCAAGCTATGTTGTATGTGTGAAATGTAGTGTTATGGCCAGATTGCTAAAGGGTATGAAGCTTTTAAATATATTAAAGTCCTAGACATTTGATTCAGTTTTGTTTGAGTATATTAGAATAAATGTTGTTGTGAAACCGATCATGATATCATGGTATGTGTGCATGTGATATAGGTACTTAGTTAGTTGTTACCTTTGATTTAGGTACTTAGTTAATTGTTACCTGTCTTGTTGATTCGTTTTCCAGTTTTAGCTCTTTGCTTTAGCCTATATAAAGGCTTGACTGGTCATTTAGAAACCAAAACACACAAACACGGTAGTTGAACGTGAATGCAATATGTTTTTAGTTTAATCCATTCATATTTGGCAAGTGACTTAATTGAAATAGGGCCTAGATCACATTAAGAATTCACATCAAATGATCAATTATGAAGAGAAATAATGCAAGGCCTAGAATGTTATTTTCATGAATGCACACACAAGAAAAAATGAAGTTCAAATTTGTCAAGCTTAACTTTTGTCAAAACTGTTCTTTGGAAGTGATTCATGATGTAAAAATCACTTAATTCAATGTATGAAACTATACGAACATGACTACAAATTATGCACTCAAGTTAGACAGTCTATTTATCATCTACAAATTAAGAGTTAAGTTAGCAAAATGAGAAATGTGCAAATCTGCAAAAACTAGTAAAAACAGAGGTAAAATTTATTCAAGGAACTTTAAAATGACTAAAGAAAGCTAGAAACCAAGTCAAATTAAATTGTACAGTAAACTCAAAATTTTACTACTCAACCTACAAAAACACTCTAAAACTAGGTTAAAGAAGGTAAAAGTAAGAACTAAACTAAAACAGAAAGAATACCAGTAAAGAAACAACCTAAGCAAGTCTTAAATGACTAAAGAAAACTTCAAAAGTCAGTAATTGTAAGAGATTCTAAAACTCACTAGTGAAAGCCTAAAAAGTATGCTAAACTAGTTTTAAAATGAGGATTGCACTAAACTGATATGTAGAACTGTTCAGACACTTTGCAAACAAGTTTTAAATGGTAAAAGAATGTCAAAACTAATATAATCAGTACAAACAATCAGAATTGCCAAATTCACCCAAACAAACCCAAAAAATGCTATATGAACCAAGTAAGAATAGGAATGTAAGTATGTAGACAAGTTCACAATGCTAAAATACTAATAAAGACTTAACTAATCACTACAAATCAGTAAGAAAACAAATTCTAACTATGGACGTAAAAATTAAAGCACTTGAACCAGTAAGAGTAAACCATATAAAACTGCACTAAGTTTAAAATTGAGTTCAAATCTCATTTGAACATGTTTCCATTCATCAAACTAAGTTGCTGAAGTGGTTAGTTATGATAATTAGACTTGTGATGAGAGGGTCGCACCTCCCACAAAAGTTGTGCATAAAAGAATGCAGTATAGTACTAGGAAGTGACTCCTAGGTCGTCTCTCAAGGACCAAATGTGGTTCAGTCTCAGATCAAACACATAGTGGGGGGGTTTTGAAAGATTTTTTTGTGAATGCAACTGAACTTAAATAAGACACTAATGCAAACGGAAATGTAAAAACGGTCTCAATCACAAAATTAAAGCGGTTGGTCACTAAAGCTAACATTACCTTTAAATTAAAGGAGTGAAAATTAAACAATTTAAAGGAGTGAAAATTAACTTTGTGATGATTAACATTGAAAGGAGAATATGGTAATCAAGCAAAGATCACTTAAAAATTAGCAAGCATTCAAACCTAAGTGTATGCAATATGAAAATTGTAACCAATTTAGGTGCAAGATTAAGCATTTAAAATAATATAAAAGTAGACCCTTCGAGCTCCTCTGGAAGTGACAGCAGCCCTATTCTAATTGAATGAAAATTGAATCCGTGTGCTTCCCATTCCAGCCCCCGTGCAGTACTCCTTCCAGCCGTGACTCTTCCATCCCATGCAAAGAAAATTGAAATAATTGAAATGCTTCCCTTTATTCTTCTTTGGCCGTGACACCTTCTTCCAGTAAAAACTCAAAACTTCTTCTCTCAAAATCAGCCACCATACACAATACACCTACCCTATCTAATCACCTCTTCATACTCAAGCAATTGGTTAGCGTGCTCACCATTCCAGCCCCCACCGTGACAGGATTTCTAAAATGAAAGAAAGAAATCCTCCACTTCTTGAATCAGCGTGCACACTTCAAAGCCAAATTGAATGTGCCTCCTTCCCTGCTTCCAGCTCAACGTACACTACTTTCCTAATAGAATTAATAAAAGAAATCATTCTCAACCATCACTCACTTTCTTCAATGCCCGTGTGTTGCTTCCAAACATGACACCATCTTTCAACACGTAACCGTGCACACCACTCTCTCTCTCTCGGTGGCTGTTGGAGCACACCTTATTCCATCCAGCAATGCCGTGACAACTACTCTTGTCTAATCACTCTATTGTTATTCTCTAAAGAAAGAAAGGGAGAATTAAATAAAAGCAAGGCTACTAAATTAAGAGTACTTACCAATTGAAACTGAATAAAGCTCAGGAGAAAACGGAAATAAGCTTGGAAGAAAAATGCTACTGAATGAAATAAGTCAATAAATTTAAGCATCATGGAAATGGAATAAAATAAATTAAACAAGGGAGCTGAACATTGATGTGACCGAGAATGGATGTGACAATTGCAATTAAAGATGTTGGAAGTGGAAGTAGCTTTTTAGAATAAAGTAGAAGAAAATTCCTTTCACCAAGCATGACCCCTTTGCTGAACGTAAAACCTTTCTCCAAAATTTGCAGCCGTGTCAACAACTCTCAGCGTTCTCCAAGACGTCACCGTATTTGCTTCAAAACCAAAAAGAATGTATTGCACCGTGCTTGCTTAGAAAGTAAAGAAATCTCCAAAGTATTAATCACGGTGATTCCCGAAAACTTCAAGGCACAAGCCCTCCAAAAACCAGAGAGTAAAATGGCCAAATGTCTAGTGGCGGCTGCAAACTTCACCCTTCTCCCTTCATTCATTCCAAACTCAAAAAAATAAAACGTTCCAAGAGAGAGCCCATTCCGTAAGGGTGGCGGCTGCACTCTTCTAAGGGCCGTGTGTCCCTTTTTAGGGTAGGGTCCACACATACAAAAACCCTAGGTCCAAGTCATTAATTTCTAATTTTTGGGTCTAATCTAATTTACCAAAAATTGACCCAAAATATAAAAGTTGATACAAAAAATTCTAAACTACTGAATTACATTTTAATTAATTCAACAATGTCTGTCTGGAGAGTCTTCAATTTATTTGGCACTCTTCCTGATGTCCCAAAATGTATTTCCGAAATTTTCCTGCACTTTAAGAATACACTTAATTAGCTCAGAAAACCCAAATTAGCACAATTACAAATTTTCGACCAAATTAAGCAAAATTCGGAAAACGAGGAAATAACAAACAATTAAACACAATTCCCTGGTTTATTTAAGTGCAATAAACTAAATATAATTCAATAAATAACGACTCATCAAAATAGACCACACTTAGTCTTTTGCACTCCTGGGCAAAACCAAGACGAAAACCAGGGAACTACTCAAACATCAGGGAGGTGACACAGACTCGACAGACAAACAACAAAGACTCCAAAACAGGAAGAGAAACAGAATTACACAGTTCTCCAGGAATCTGGACCAAGAAAGGAAGTAGACAATATCCAACACAGAATCAATCAGAGAAAGCAGATACTCATTAAATCATCCAAGCAATTCAAGACATGGCAAAATGATCAATCAGCTCAAGAGGTGAATCAAAAGCAACAAAAACTCACAGATGCACTATCAGTGTTTCTCTCAAGTGTATAAGGTAAAGAATTTCAACTCAATGCACTCAAGAAAGCAAACAACAACAGACTTGGCAAACCTCTAATATCAACACTCAAAACATATGCATGTTCAAATCAAAAGGTCTTTTCATGGTTGTAATGGGGCCAAGGACAAGGGAGGATATAATATGGATGAGAAGCTATAAACCAAAAGAAATAGAGGAGCAATGGGGAACAAGTGTAAACACAATCAACTCACACCCAGACCTCTAATTCAATCCTCTTCTTGACTCCATTATTCACAATTTTTTTTTTTCATTTTTTTCATATTTTTTTCTGCTGTCTTTTTTTTTTTTTTTTTTTTTTCAAAACAAAACTGTAAAAGACAAGATACACGTATATTTACAAAAACAAAACAAGAAGAGGAACCAACTAGCCAACTCATAAGAATCCCCAAGGAGACCACACTTGTTCCCAAAACACTTCCAAAGCTCCAAAATTCCCTAAGGTCAAGGTAATCATGGTTTTTCACTTAGGGCTAGTGTATGAGCTTCAAAACAAAGAAATGAGGGAAGTATAGGCTCAAAAAGGGTATTCAAAGGATCAGAACAAGGTAAGCTTATTTGGCTAGAGAGGCTCAACAACAAAACTGCCTTTATCACTTCCAAACATGCATATCAATCAAGAATTTTCAACAAGAGTCAAGCCAAGGCATATGTGCAAGCAATCAAGAGACATATCACACACAAGAAAGAACATAAAGTGGCTCAAATTCTCACACAGGGCATTTGTGTCACAATCAATTCAACTCTCAAACATCATGATCATCTTCCAAGCAAAGAAAAGCAAGGGATTTCAAACCAATAAGTATCAATCAAGTGAAGTGAAAGACGAGTCTACAACTTTAACACAGTCCAGAAATGAAGAGAATCATGCAAAATTGTATACAAGATAAAACAAAACTACCTAGAAAAGAAAAAATTTAACACGGAAAACAAAAACTAACGAAGAAAAATCAGAATCTCCCCCAATAGACCACACTTAAACTACACAGTGTCCTCAATGTGTCATAAGCATAAGATCAGAAATCATAACAGTCAACAGATCATGGACAAGTGCAATAAAAGTAGGGAAAGGGGGAGAAGAGAAAAGGAAAACTCCCCTGATCATGGTGGCAATTGCCAATTTTGGACTTTCAGGGAGATGTCTTCCACCACAGTATCCAGCAAGAAGGTTTTGAGGACGAACTGCTTCATCCTCCAGATTTGATCTAGCAGGGAGATATCATCCACAGCTGGATTTAAGAAGCAAAGATTGTTGATGAGCAGGTTCAGCTGGTGCCTATTGATCTTGAAGCTTTTGTCAGTGTTAGCACCTTTATTTTCCACTGTGGGTGTTTGTCTATCAAATTCATGTGTACCTCCTGCAACATGGTTAGTGCGATGTGTTTCCAAAGAAATGATATGCAGGGGTATAACACCCAATCCCAGTGTAACAGGCTGAACAACAGATATACTCTCAGAACATGAATCAATTTCAAATTCAAAAGCAATATCAACAACAGACTCAGATTCATGTTCAGTGCATGGAGAATAAACATTTGGATGTGATAGCAAAAAGTGGTTCTCATCATGCAGAGAAGGACAATTAAGAACAGACTCATCAACAATATAATCATCAACACACCTATCAACATCATAATCATGCATCGCACAATCATCAACAGAATAATCAATTTGAGGTATGTTCACCTCCACTTCGCTAAAGATTGGAATAGTGGTGGAGGATGAAAATGGTCTACCTGGCTCAAAATTGCTGCTTATACCTGCCTGCTCCTCAAAATACTCATCACTCTCCTCAGGTGCAAGAGTAGGGACATAGGATGATGGGAAAGTAGATTGCACCATAGTAAGTTCATGACTCTTCTCCCCATCTTCTATGTTGATGCCACTATCATCATCATCTGGAATCTGAACAGTCTGAAATGGTAACTCTGAATCTTGAGACTGTTCCTCAGTGAGTTGAGTGGCCATCTGCCCTATCTGATCAGTCATACTCTGAATGGCAGCTCCTATTTCTTGCTGGAACTGCATGTTCTCTTGCCGAAACTGAAGGTTCTGCATGGTCATCTGCTCCAACAACTCCTGCAATGTAGGCTCAGAAATAGAAGGCTGAGGAGCTGTTTCGGTAGAAGCATCATACTGCTGACTCTCGTATTGCTGGACTGGTGGAGGCATAAAAGTACTTTGGAATGGTGGTTCTTGATATTGATGCTGTGGACCATCATACCATCCCAAGGTAGGGTCATTCCATCCAAGACCGTTGCTGTAAGCATATTGCACAGGGGAAAATTTGCTCAGAAACTGATGCTCAAGATATCCCCAATCGGTAACGGATCTCAGAGGAAGAGAGTCATTCCAATCCTTAGCTGCTCCTTGTAATGAATGCGGAAATGCGCTCAAGAAAATGTAATCAAGAGGGACATCTGGAGGCTTCATTGAAGAGCACATGATGTGGAGCTCCTCCAAATGTCTGTGTGGGCATTCTCCTGCAAAACCATGAAACTTAGGCAGCAAATGTATCAGTCCAGGGGTGAGATCACAATGAAGATCATCCTCCTTAAGTGAAACCGGCTCACAAAGAGCACTCTCAGAAATTAGAGGATGAGTCGTATTGCTCTCAACATAGAAATCAGCAGAATATGAATTACAATCAGAGTAACATGCAGAAGGAGAATCATAATCAGAGGCACTAGCAAAACAAGCAGTATTCACGAAATCAAAATAGGTAGACATGGAAAAAGAAGAATACTAAAAATCACGAAACAAATAAAACACAACACATTTATACATGCAACACGCACACACAAAACAGAACCTCACATCACATCACAACACAAGACAAAACACAACACACACAAACACAACAAAAAGACCTAAGACTGAACCGTTGGTCCCCGGCAGCGGCGCCATTTTGATGAGAGGGTCGCACCTCCCACAAAAGTTGTGCATAAAAGAATGCAGTATAGTACTAGGAAGTGACTCCTAGGTCGTCTCTCAAGGACCAAATGTGGTTCAGTCTCAGATCAAACACATAGTGGGGGGGTTTTGAAAGATTTTTTTGTGAATGCAACTGAACTTAAATAAGACACTAATGCAAACGGAAATGTAAAAACGGTCTCAATCACAAAATTAAAGCGGTTGGTCACTAAAGCTAACATTACCTTTAAATTAAAGGAGTGAAAATTAAACAATTTAAAGGAGTGAAAATTAACTTTGTGATGATTAACATTGAAAGGAGAATATGGTAATCAAGCAAAGATCACTTAAAAATTAGCAAGCATTCAAACCTAAGTGTATGCAATATGAAAATTGTAACCAATTTAGGTGCAAGATTAAGCATTTAAAATAATATAAAAGTAGACCCTTGGAGCTCCTCTGGAAGTGACAGCAGCCCTATTCTAATTGAATGAAAATTGAATCCGTGTGCTTCCCATTCCAGCCCCCGTGCAGTACTCCTTCCAGCCGTGACTCTTCCATCCCATGCAAAGAAAATTGAAATAATTGAAATGCTTCCCTTTATTCTTCTTTGGCCGTGACACCTTCTTCCAGTAAAAACTCAAAACTTCTTCTCTCAAAATCAGCCACCATACACAATACACCTACCCTATCTAATCACCTCTTCATACTCAAGCAATTGGTTAGCGTGCTCACCATTCCAGCCCCCACCGTGACAGGATTTCTAAAATGAAAGAAAGAAATCCTCCACTTCTTGAATCAGCGTGCACACTTCAAAGCCAAATTGAATGTGCCTCCTTCCCTGCTTCCAGCTCAACGTACACTACTTTCCTAATAGAATTAATAAAAGAAATCATTCTCAACCATCACTCACTTTCTTCAATGCCCGTGTGTTGCTTCCAAACATGACACCATCTTTCAACACGTAACCGTGCACACCACTCTCTCTCTCTCGGTGGCTGTTGGAGCACACCTTATTCCATCCAGCAATGCCGTGACAACTACTCTTGTCTAATCACTCTATTGTTATTCTCTAAAGAAAGAAAGGGAGAATTAAATAAAAGCAAGGCTACTAAATTAAGAGTACTTACCAATTGAAACTGAATAAAGCTCAGGAGAAAACGGAAATAAGCTTGGAAGAAAAATGCTACTGAATGAAATAAGTCAATAAATTTAAGCATCATGGAAATGGAATAAAATAAATTAAACAAGGGAGCTGAACATTGATGTGACCGAGAATGGATGTGACAATTGCAATTAAAGATGTTGGAAGTGGAAGTAGCTTTTTAGAATAAAGTAGAAGAAAATTCCTTTCACCAAGCATGACCCCTTTGCTGAACGTAAAACCTTTCTCCAAAATTTGCAGCCGTGTCAACAACTCTCAGCGTTCTCCAAGACGTCACCGTATTTGCTTCAAAACCAAAAAGAATGTATTGCACCGTGCTTGCTTAGAAAGTAAAGAAATCTCCAAAGTATTAATCACGGTGATTCCCGAAAACTTCAAGGCACAAGCCCTCCAAAAACCAGAGAGTAAAATGGCCAAATGTCTAGTGGCGGCTGCAAACTTCACCCTTCTCCCTTCATTCATTCCAAACTCAAAAAAATAAAACGTTCCAAGAGAGAGCCCATTCCGTAAGGGTGGCGGCTGCACTCTTCTAAGGGCCGTGTGTCCCTTTTTAGGGTAGGGTCCACACATACAAAAACCCTAGGTCCAAGTCATTAATTTCTAATTTTTGGGTCTAATCTAATTTACCAAAAATTGACCCAAAATATAAAAGTTGATACAAAAAATTCTAAACTACTGAATTACATTTTAATTAATTCAACAATGTCTGTCTGGAGAGTCTTCAATTTATTTGGCACTCTTCCTGATGTCCCAAAATGTATTTCCGAAATTTTCCTGCACTTTAAGAATACACTTAATTAGCTCAGAAAACCCAAATTAGCACAATTACAAATTTTCGACCAAATTAAGCAAAATTCGGAAAACGAGGAAATAACAAACAATTAAACACAATTCCCTGGTTTATTTAAGTGCAATAAACTAAATATAATTCAATAAATAACGACTCATCAACTTGTTTGAGTAAACCACTACTAAACCTTAAAATGAGTACTAAAAATGTACTATAATGGTCAAAATGTGCAAACTGCACTAAACTAGCCTAAGAAACTTCAAAGAAATTGTCCTAACAAGTTTAGAATGGTAAAACCTAGCTAATTAGAAACTCACACTACAAAAACAACCTAGAACTCAAAATATGACATCCTTGAACCTAAAAGTAGTAACTAGAATAGGCTAAATGTGGTCATAATGCATATCGTATTAAAGTACTACCCAAAACAGTTATTAAACTATCTATACAAGGTTTAAAGTACTACCCAAGACATCTCTCCAATTGGCCAATGAGATGTGTCAAAGAATGGCACACTTACTTCATCAATGGTTACAAATTCCATACACATGAATGGTCTAAAGGAAAGAAAACATCAAATTGTGGTGTGTATGTCAAGGGCCTAACAGAGGGGTCTTATGATGATTTATACGGCATCATTCATAAAATATATGAGTTAGAGTACAACAGCACTACTTCTCCAAACAGAGTGGTACTCTTCTATTGTGAATGGTTTGATCCTTCTAGAGCTGGTACTAGAGTCGATCCACGCTTTAATATTGTCGAACTGAACCAGAGATTAAGATATGGGCCTTTTGATCCTTTCATTCTACCATCTAATGTGAGACAGGTTTATTATGTGCCATATCCACCATTTCGCAATATTGACAAGCGTGGTTGGG
This sequence comes from Vigna umbellata, assembly GCF_029865625.1. Classification (NCBI taxonomy): domain Eukaryota; kingdom Viridiplantae; phylum Streptophyta; class Magnoliopsida; order Fabales; family Fabaceae; genus Vigna; species Vigna umbellata. The sequence goes on from NC_142173.1 coordinate 3,013,555, forward strand.
CCGTAGCAATACAAACGAAGCCTAGAGGTCGCATAGACTCAAATGAAGTTGAGGAAGATGTAGCCTACCAACTTGACCAAATGTCACAACCACAAGAAGCATTGGTCGACCCTGATGGTGATGGAGATGAATTAGAAGCAACAGTACAAGGTGATGAAGAACAAGAGGAAGAAGAAGAAGAAGAAGAAGAAGAAGAAGAAGAAGAAAATGAAGAAGAAGAAGATGAAGAAGATGATGATGACGATGAAGAAGAAGAACAAGAAGAAGAAGACGATGATGAAGATGAAGATGAAGATGATGATCATGATGACGATGATTGAATGTTGAACATCTATTGTAGCAAATTGGACTATCATTTCATTACCATTATCTAAAATACCATCTTTAATATGCAATTACTTGTACATTGACTTTGAAAACAATTCATCCTTCTTTATTTATTTATATTTATTCGCTTTGTTTGTAACCATTTCAATGCAGTAATGACAGGACAAGGTTCAGAGCGTCCTGATAAAGGAAAAGGGGTAGCAAGGCCTACAAAGAGGCAACGGCAGACACCAAAGTATGTACTTAGGGTGCCTGCTAGACTACCTACCCCTGCTCCCGGTAGTTCATCATCTGTGGGGCCTCCTCCTACCCCTAGTATACAGACTCCTACACCAGCAGTAGACCCCACTCCTCCTCCTCGTGCAGTACACCCTTCTACTACCACTGCAGTAGACCCTTCTCCTCCTCCTGCAGCACACCCTTCTACAACCCCTGCCACAGACCCTCTTCCTCCTCCTATTATTGCCACCCCCACTCCTCCCCCTATTGTTATTACCCCCACTCCTCTCTCTGACCCTACTTCTATACCTTCCTCATCTTCTGTACCTCCTTCTGAGACCGTCACACCACTTGGTGATCCAGATTCAAGTGGTGATGCTGAAGATCTTGACCCGCCCCTCCATGATCGACCATGGATTGAGCCCTATGGTAAAGGGTAAGTTTATAATCTGTTGATATCATTTGATGTTTAAACCATATTGTAATTGAAATGAGTTTTGTTATGCAGGTTTATTCCATCTAGGGTTGCTTCCCAGGCCATCACACGTTCAATAAAGCAACAGTCTTTAACTCCATGGCCTACTTGGGGAGCAATACCTAAGGACGACAGGAAGCCATTCTGGCAGCGCTTTCAGGTGAGCAATCTATTACACTAATGTTGGGAATATTTTAGTATGTTCTGTAATCAATGTTTGTTCTCTTTAATGTTACAGATGAAGGTGCAGTGGAAACCTGAACATGAAACTCAGATACACAGAAATTTCCACATGAAAGCATCTCATCGGCTGTCAGAGATGTTTAGGGATGCCCGGAATGCAGCACAGCGCCCTAACTGGCTGGGTGAGCACATTTGGAACTCTTTACTGGCCCATTGGAATACAGTAGAGTTCCGCAATAAGTGTGCCAAAGCCCAGCGGAACAGAGCGTCTGAAAGGGGTGGCACCCTGCATACTGGTGGGTCGATCACCATTCATGAGCATGCCATTCGTATGGTATAATCTCATTACATAACTTTTTCTTTCATACACAAGTTATGTATATTGTATTTCATATGTACGCTTGTAATTCTTAATTATGTTACAGGCACAGGCTCTAGGACGGGCGGTCCATGTTGATGAGGTCTTTGCACAGACTCATGTTCGGAAGGGAACTAATGAATTTGTTGATGAAAGATCTCGGAAGACTCATGTAAGCAAATAACACTATTACTAATTTTTTATTTCTGTTATACTGTCGTTCTCTGACATTGCTTTTAATGTTTCAACAGGAAGACTTTTCTACGAGACTTTCACAGGTTAGATCTGAACATGAGTCAGCTCCTACACCGGATGATGCCAGTAATGCAGATGATGACATCCGTAGGACGCAGTGCTGGATCGACACCGTTGGTGGGAAGAAAAAGGGACGAGTGTATGGTGCGGGACAGCTTGCTGCAAACTATACAGCATCCAGAGGAGGTACTCTGAAGCACCAGCCTTCTTCTTCCACCAGTACTCCTGACGAGGTTCTTCAACTCAGGCAGGAACTCCATCAACGTGACCAGGAGCTCACTGATCTCAGAGCAGAGTTTACAAATTTTAAGGCCCTGGTCATGACTGTCTTGCCTCAAACCTCACAGGACGTACAAAATATCCCTCCCACCCAATCACGACCGTCCTCATCACCTGCTGCCACTCAGCAGCCCACTTCAGTCCAACCCTCATCAGTCCAACCCTCATCAGTCCAACCCACACCAGTCCAACCATCAATAGAGGAGCAGGATGATGAAAATCATTTTGATGATAGTTATGTACATTATTAGGTTTCATTTTCTTATTACTTGTTAGACAAACATTTCGATATTAGAACATTTTGAGTTGATATCATTTGAATGTTAGATGTACTTACAGACTTTGGATGTTACAACATCCTTGTGTTACATTGTTTTATGTTTGAACTATAAATACATTATTTATACATTAATGGATGTCCTGTGGATTATTTGATGTGCCTTGGATATTGATCATTGATTGGATCTTTGAGATGCACATTATGCATGTTTGTATGTGTTTGAAAATTGTTATGCAGGTCTGTTTGTAAATTAAATTTGTTATACAGGTCTGGGTTGCAGAGGGAAAACCATTTCTCTAAAACCTGCTCTGCATTTTACCGAAGGCTTTTGCCCTTCGGTAAATGCCCTCGTCTGGCCATTACCGAAGGCTTCCGCCCTTCGGTAAATACCCTCGAATGCTCATTACCGAGGGCTTCTGCCCTTCGGAAATTACCGAGGGCTTTCGCCCTTCGGTAATTACCGAAGGCTTTCGCCCTTCGGTAATTACCGAGGGCTTTCGCCCTTCGGTAATTACCGAAGGCTTCTGGCCCTCGGTAATTACCGAAGGGGAGAAGCCCTCGGTAATGGTTAGCGACAAGGGATTTACCGAAGGATTTTTGGCCGTCGATAGGCCTTCGGTAAACATCCATTAGCGACGGCTTTTGGCATTTTCCGAGGGCTTCTGGCCTTCGGTAATGCCCTACTTTTTTGTAGTGAAAGGAAGACATAAAATGGAGGAAAGTAGTTACAAAATAAGTATGAAAATAATTCAACATTGTTTATCGATCAAGATTATTTCTGAAAATTGTGTAGGAATACAATTTCTTATATCAATTTTTCACTCAAAAGTTCTTAGAAATTACAACTTTTTCGTACACTCTTCCATGCATGTATTCATCACGTTATTTGCAAGATCATGAGCGCCTGATAAGAAAGTAAAATCAATGGTTAAAATTATAAGCGATAAGAAAGCAAATTAACAAAGTTATGAAAAAAATAATTAATAAAATAAAATCTAAATAAAAATGTAAAACTATTGAAACAAGTAAATATTTTGAGAGAGCACATACCAGTGTTGTAGGCAATGACCTTCATTAAGTCACAGCTAGTAAGACATTTAAATATAGGATCAGGGGATAATGTATTGCAGTGTGATTCACAATCTTTAATACATTTTTCATATTCAGAAGAGGCTTTACGTTTACATTTGAATACACATTGAATACTGCATAAAGAAGCATCATTTTTGCTATTTAATTCAGCATGTGTAAAACTCAAAAGAATCATCACCATAACTAAAACTCCAATAGCTTTTATCTCAACTTTTTCCATATCTCTTTCGTAAGTTTTCTAAGGATTCAAAATATGAATAGAAGAAAAAGTCTTTGGTATTGTTTTAAGAAAGCTAACCATGAATTTATAGAGAAATAATTATTATACGTTTTCACATTAAAAAATAATTAGTCAATAAAATTTATTTAAATAAAAATATTAATAACTTATTTATTATATAAAGATATAGTTACTTTATATGTAAGAACGTATGAGAAGAATATTAATAACTTATTTATTATCATATTTAAAGATATGTAAAAATATCTTTAAAATATTAATAACTTATTTATTATCATAATAACGTATGTAAAAATATTAATAACTTATTTATTATATAAAGATATAGTTACTTTATATGTAAGAACGTATGAGAAGAATATTAATAACTTATTTATTATCATATTTAAAGATATGTAAAAATATCTTTAAAATATTAATAACTTATTTATTATCATAATAACGTATGTAAAAATATTAATAACTTATTTATTTATTATATTATCATTTCCATTTCATCTCCCTCACTACAACATTTTCTCTGTCATCCCTACGGTAGTCCCAACTGAGAAACTCATAAACACTCGTTGTTAAACAATTTCTTACAAAAAATAATTTTATAATGAGTTTTCATTTTATAATTTTTCTCTTATCTAGTTTTATCTAATTTTCACAAACATAATTGTTAAACAATTTCTTACAAAAATTATTTACACTGAGTTTTCATTTTATAATTTTTGTCTTATCTAATTTTATCTAATTTTCACAAGCATAATGACATATGAAGAAATTCGTAATTGGCCTGGAGGGTTTTTTTAGAGATGATGATTCAACCTCCGTAGATGTTGAAATTAGAGAGGTTAGTGAAGATGATGAAATTGAAGAGATATTGAATGAACTTTTTCTTGAAGACGAATATGCCAATGACTCAACTCTTTACAAATATAAATTGTTTAACCACAAGTGTATATCGGGTTCGCTAACTTGAATTAGCAACAAATTGTGGTGTCGCTGGTTGCTGAGTGTAGGTAAGGGAAAGTATGTTGATGAGAGAGAAACAAATTGGATAAGTGAGGAAGGTCGATTTGGGTCAGGCGAGTGTTTATGATTTTTTCAGTTGGGACTACCGTAGGCATCACTACAGGAAAAACGTTAATTTCTGAAGGAATAATACCAACGGTCTTTGAGGCCTTCGGTAAAGTTGATTTACCGAAGGATGCACCGACGGTCATGTAAGTGGTTGATTACCGAAGGCTTTTTGAGTTTATCGAAGGCCCCATAGGCCGTCGGTATAAGCATCGACCTAGTGAAATGGAAATTTGGGATTTCCCTCTCCCATTCTCCAAATTTTACTTTCCACAGAAGCTTTCCCCAATTTTTCGTCTCTCACCCCAAAACACCCAAGCATCTTCCTCTAGCATGTAAAAATCAAAATTAACCACTTTTTTGCTGCAATTACTGTGTCGACGTTAGGATAGTGCCGGGGAGGAGGGTGGTGGTTGCGGGACTACATTATTCCGAGGGGGTTGTTCGAAGGTGGTGGTCGCGACGTGACGACGGTGTTGTGGCGACCAGAAGACGGTGTGCTCAGAACTTGAAGGAAATTGGTTGAGGGACTTTGTTGGAGGGGTCATTGTGGGCTTATGTGGTTGTCGTGATGTACAAAGGTTGCCATCGTCAAGGGCTTTCTCGGTTGAGGTAAGTTGTGCGTTTAAAAATTCATTATGAGTTACAATGTTCTTGAATCTGTTTGATGTTCTTGTGGCAGCAGTGTATGATGTTGTTTGATTGAGAAAGTTTATTGGTCTGTTGCCTTTGCTTCTAATGCGTGCAACTGTGTGCTCTAACTACACAAAACTTCAACTACGAAGTGAACCTTTAATATTGATTGAATGGTTTAAAGTGTACTTAGTAGAACTTGTAGGTTACAAATTTTAGGTCTAAGTCTAAGTCCAACCACCATAAAAACAATAGTTATACTAACCACTTATATCGAGCAATCCGTTTAATCGGTTTGATCTTAAATCAAGGGATTTGAGACGTTGAAGCCCACTTAGAGATGAGAGAAATTCATTGGAGAAACTGTTTCAAGTCAGCTTTAGGACTTGTAAAGTGGGTGGCCACGTAAATCCATCCTTCTTTGATAGAAACAAAATTGACAACATCTAATTATGAGTATACACACAAAATAAGGAGCATCCATATTTTCATTGATTCGAATCTACTTCGGTAAAATAAAGAATAAGCATAACTAACCTAAACGCCAAAAAATAGTCTCATTCAAGTGGTTCCCCTCCATCTCAAGAATCTCTAGAGACCTTATCTTTGATATATCTAGTAATATACATACTCATTACACTCATATATTTTCAACCAAAAAACATGATGATGATTTGAGATGTAGGAAGTGTAACATACTAAGAATTGATCTTGGAGTCAATTCATTGTATCCTAAATTTAAAGACTTTAGAGAAGAAAGTCCACTGAGAATGCAATATCACTGTCATTGAAGTTGTTGTAAGACAAGTGAAGGACCTCAAGATTCTTCAACATAGAGCATAAACCTGCAAGGTAAAGTATCTTACATTACATACATATATATATTATCCTGAAGCTTATCAGTATCCTTAGCTTTACAAATGAAATGGGAAAATTATTCCACCTTGGATATGATTATCTGAGTCAAATTCATTGTCAGACAAATAGAGTTCTTCTAGAGATGTGAATCCCTCTTAGAGATGGCAAAATGTCATTAGTCAAATAGTTCCAACTTATGTCAAGGACTTCTAATCTAACCAACTTTGATGATAGAGTTTCAAAATCTAAAGGAATACACATGTGTTAGTACTCAAAGGTAGTAGAAGAAGCCAACCAATTCTGAAGTAAAAATTAAAAAGATGCTTATCACACATAGAATCAACAATTGATAGTGGCAGTTCCCTTAAATGCCGAAAATTTCACTAATAATTGTTGCAGAATGGAGAAACAGCAGAGTAAAGGCTGGGTGGTTCAATTAAATGCATAAGAAGGTCCTAATCAACTAGACCTAGCTGCAGACTATCAACTAGGAGATATAAAGTGACCTAAAACCACTCAAAGACTAAAGCACAATGCAAAGCTCTACAAAAAACAGAAACAATGATAAAACTAGCAAAATGATCAACTCAACTACTCTAATTGAGATTTAATGATAATTTGTGATTGTTAGCACTTGAAACATGTATGCATGTATCAAATACACTTGTCTCAAGCATTAGAATCAATAAATTTTTGCCAAAAAGAGTGTGCTCATGATCAAACCATTAAAGTAAATGCCTTTTAGCACCTGTATAATGTTTCTTTTTCACATGTTTCAGTTCAAATCACAACCTAGCTTTTGTTACAACTCAAACCAATTACAAATGCAAAAATTCAAAAATCAAAGTTGGATTCAACTTTGCACTAGAAAAAATGAACTGTAAATTGAGGTTTTGAGTTGTGAAATTATAGAACAGTGGTTATAAGTCAAATTAGAATTTTAGAACAACTTTAAATCATCAAAACAAAGTCTTTTGAGCTATTTTTTGGCATAGAAATAGTAGATTCGAAAATTTGACCTTATAACAGCTAATAATGTAGGAAATTAAACAACTACACACCTCATTCTATGTTATAATGATTCAAACAGCTAGCGATCCATGCAAATGACTGTAGAAAGTGCAAATACACTAAACTAAGCTTGAAAACAACAAGTAAGCATGGTCAAACTCGAACTGGACATTGCAAGGACATTTAACACAGTGAAAACCATTACTTTTTGAGTTAAAATAGAAGTGTAGTAGTGATTTTGAGTTCCAGGCTGTTTCTAACTCATTTTAGAGTTTAAAGACAATTAAAATCATCAAATAAAGTTACTTGAACATTCATTTTTGTGTTTAAATCACTTGCATATGTTTTTTAGTATCAAACCACCAAACTAGGGACTTTTTCTAGTGCAGAATTTTTTTTCCAGCTAAGGTTTGATTCTTTTCTCTAGTTGCAGTGCATTTTTAGTCAGGAGGGTGGTCTGTTAACATCACGGTGTGTGGACGTTGTTGTGAGGAGGGTTCTTGTCTTCGTCAAGGGAGGCTCCTAGATGTGCAAAATAGTTTACTACTGCTAGGAATGTATTTTTGATTATGCTTATATGATGGAACCACTGTTAATAAATTGAAGTTGAAGAGGAACATTTTATATTTCATTGTGTGCGTTTTCTGCCTTAAATAAGCATGGATAGGAGTAATAATTTCGTAACTGTTACCCTCAGTCATTTTAAATCCATGAAGAACATAATAGCTCATCAAATCAGTAGCTTAATCCAATGAAAACTAAAACAAGGACCCGTTGAACGTTTTAGTATTGCAATATTTGAATCTGGTTTTGATTTTTAATAATTTGATATATGCAAAGGAATTTTTGTTTGGACTGTCTGCTGCATGAGCTTTGAGGTCATGAGTTACTCTTCCTTGTAGTATAATTGCACAAGAGTTGTAACCGAGAGAGTTATGTTCCTTCTTTGATAGCCAACCTATTACATTCAAATTATAACCTTCTTTACCAGTTTGGAACTAGAACAACGATAATGTAACCATAAAGGTTTACATTTGGCCAAAATACTTAACATACTGATGTGCAAACATATTTAAGGTTGTATGTGTAACACCCCAAAAATTAACATTTTTTTTTAACATCTCACACACAAATTATTTCATTAAAAATAAAAACCTCGTACAATATTACAATCATCCATTTAGGAGTAGTATAGTTCGTACTGGAAATACATTATTTTTTTTTACATCATTACAACACTCCTAAATTTATTTATTTATTTCTTTAAACTACTCTTCATTTTTCTACTGCTTCCTCCTTCACTTGAATTGGTTCGGACGTCGTTCCGGCATCTGCTCCCGTATAACATAAACGTTATACGATCATCGCAAAAAATAAGATTTTCCGGCACAAACAAACAAGTAAGGGTGAGCTACCATGCAACATTCAAAGAAAAGCATTACACTATTACTATACGTAACACATTCACCATAAATTCATGCAAGATGCAATTATCATACTAGACTCTATTATCCGGATATAATGTTGATGGAAGTCTCGGGTGGTCATGCACTTGTGGTGACATCAACAACATAGTTATGGCCAAATATAATATATCACATCACCCACAAGGTTAGTCCATTAACGTCTATGAACATACACTAGGACCTCCTACTACTCTCACCATATAACACATCCTTCTCTAATTGAGACTGGACAATTATTAGAGTTTTAGGATAACCACCAACAACAGGACCCTCAACATCAACATATACACTAATACCATACCAATATAGAATCTCTCCATGAGACTCAAATCATGCTCATATTCCTCAACTCATATCATACTATTACAAAATCTCCTCATAAAACTCATATCATGTTCAGATTCATAATTTCATATCAACATCATAAAATACATTCAACACAGAAATCATACAAGATAAATATATTACAAACAAATTAACAATAATAAAATGTTACTATAAATGGTCATCGGAGAAGAATCAAATATTTGACAATCATTAAAATAAACTTTAATAAAAAATTTTGGGGAAACAAGAAGTTGACTCTGGCAGAGCGAGTTAGACAACTTCTCATCCTTTCAGGCAGATGCAATAAAAATTAAATAGAACAATAAAAGTTCTGGGGAAACAAGAAGTTGAATCTGGCAGAGCCGGTTAGACAACTTCTAATCCATCCAAAAATACAAAAATAAACAATTAATAGTATATATATGGCATAACATAATCAACATCACATTTTACAACTATCACACTTGGATCTAAACACAGAAGCATGTTCTCATCCAAAATTCAAAATCATACAAAAACAAAATACTTCACATTCAAGATTTAAGATCAACCAAAAGCAACATATACAAGACTCAAAATAATACCAAACAAAATGTAACTCCCCTTACCTCTATTCCAGACTTCTCTTGCTCCGAATTTGTTTCCCCGAAAACTCTTCAGAACCTCTACTCTAAAATTTCTTCCTACTCCAGAAACTTCCTAATTTCTCCCTTTCTCATAATTCTCTCTACCTCTTCGTGCAAAAATTTCATTTCCCAAGCTTGCTATTTATAGGCCAAAATTTTGGCACTATTTGTTTTTTTTTTTTTTTTAGGTTTAATAGGTTCGGAGGTCCCTATATTTGGGGGTTCGTTTCAATTGGGTCCTCCAATTTTGAAAGTGATCATTTAGGTCCCTAATTTGGTAAATGTGATTCAATAATAGGATCTCCGTTAAATTGGTCACTTTCAAAATCATGTTTTTCGAGGATAATTGATATCTGCAAACCTTACCAAATCATGTTTTTCGAGGATAACAATTATCCTCAGCTTGCCACTTCATAACAAAGTTAACAGAGTTAACTCAATTTAACGCAGATCCTATTATTGAATCACATTTACCAAATTAGGGACCTAATTGATCACTTTCAAAATTGGAGGACCCAATTGAAACGAACCCCCAAATATAGGGACCTTCGAACCTATTAAACCTTTTTTTTACTATTCCTTATTTTATTAAAAATATTATTTTAATCCAAATTCTATCTGATCCTCTTTGCACCAACGTGGCTTCCTTATCCCTTTGGCACTATTCATTTTTTTTGTACTATTCACTTTTTACTATTCACTATTCACTATTCACTATTCACTTTTTATTATTCAATTTTCTTAAAAAAATTCTAAATAAGTTATCAAAATTTTGAAACTCTCCTTCTAGAATTACTATAATTTTATATCCAAAATTTACATTTTTCTATCCATTAAAATTATTACTACAAAAATAATTGATATGATTTATTACAATAGATAACATTTTTATTTATTTATTATTTTTATTATTATTTTTTTGGACTTTACATTCTCCCCAACAACAAAAATTTTCGACCTCGAAAATTCGACTCTAATTCCCATGTAGAGTCACCTGTTTTCCTATCCCAAACTACCCTGACTAAGTTGATAGTCTTCCCTCTAAGCTCCTTTGTTTCAGTGTCTTCTATACTAACAGGTTGCACTTTTACGGATAGATCCTCTCTGATTTGAATATCTTCTACTTCTAAAATGTGAGAAGGATCATGAACATATTTTCTTAGTTGAGAAACGTGAAAAACTGGATGGAGTTTGGCTAACTGAGGAGGTAACGTCATCTCGTAAGCGACAAGCCCAATTCTTCTCAAAATTTGATATGGACCAATGAACTTAGGAGAAAGTTTCTTCGAACGAAGAGCCCTTCCTACTCCTGTAGTTGAAGTCACCCGCAAAAAGACATGATCTCCGACTGCAAACTCCAATGGTCTCCTCCTTTGATCAGCATATGACTTTTGTCTGCTCTGCGAAGCCTTCATTCTTTCTCGTATCAACTTTACTTTGTCTGTTGTAGTAATTCAGGTCCTATCAGAGCCTTTTCACCGTCCTGGTACCAGCATAAAGGAGTTCGACATCGTCTTCCATACAGAGCCTCGTAAGGTGCCATTCCAATACTAGCATGAAAGCTATTGTTGTAGGTGAATTCCACTAGAGGAAGTACTTCATCCCAACTACCCAGATGATCCAATACACACGTTCTGAGTAGGTCTTCTAACGATTGGATGGTTCTTTCAGATTGTCCATCGGTTTGGGGATGATACGCAGAACTCATTCGTAACTTGCTGCCCATAGCTTCCTGTAGAGTTTGCCAGAATCTAGAAGTGAATCTTGGGTCTCGATCTGACACAATGCTTGAAGGGACGCCATGCAATCTTACTATCTCTTTTATGTACAGTTGTGCCAACTTAGCCATTGACATTTTCAGATTTATTGCTAAAAAGTGAGCAGTTTTTGTCAATCGGTCAATGATAACCCAGATAGAATCATTACCTCTTACTGTCCGTGGTAAATGCGTGACGAAATCCATAGCAATGCTATCCCATTTCCATTCTGGTATGTCTAATTGTTGTAGCAATCCTCCAGGTCTCTGATGTTCCACTTTTGCCTTCAAACAAATTAAACAAGCCGCTACAAATTGTGCTACTTCCTTCTTCATTCCTGGCCACCAAAAGGACTCCTTGAGATCTTGATACATTTTAGTCGTACCGGGATGTATGCTAAAACGACTTTTGTGTCCTTCTTCAAAGATTAGTCTTTTTATATCAGCATTGTCTGGTACACATATTCGACTTCTAAATCTTAATACATCATCAGATCCTAGCCTAAATTCTTTAGCCTTATCTGTACCGATCATTTTTGTTATCTTTTTCAAGCCAAGATCCGACAGTTGCTTCTCTTTAATTAAAATAAGAAAATCACTAGATATAGTCAGACTACTACATCTAATGAAATCTTCTCCAAACTCCATCTGTAACTTCAGGTCTCTGAACTTCTCCACCAACTCCTGTTCTTTGATCATCATATGAGAAACATGAATTGCCTTTCTACTCAAAGCATCGGCTACCACGTTTGCTTTTCCTGGATGATATAGGAGGTTGAAATCATAATCCTTCAAGAATTCCATCCACCGTCTTTGCCTCATATTCAACTCCTTTTGGTCGAATAAGTACTTCAAGCTTTTGTGATCGCTGAATACTTGAAATTGAGCTCCATAGAGATAGTGCCGCCAAATCTTTAAGGAAAATACCACCGCTGCCAATTCCAAATCATGAGTAGGATAGTTCTTCTCATGAGTCTTTAATTGTCTTGAAGCTTATGCCACCACTCTTCTTTCTTGCATGAGCACACAACCTAATCCCTGATGAGAAGCATCACAATAAACTTCAAACTTTTTACTTGGTTCAGGGATTACCAAAATCGGTGCACTAGTCAGCTTCTGCTTCAGCTCCAAAAAACTCTTCTCACACTTATCTGTCCAGACAAAAGGTTGATCTTTACGAGTTAGTTGGGTTAAAGGCGCTACTATTCTAGAGAAACTCTCTATAAACCTTCTATAGTAGCCGGCTAATCCCACAAAACTCCTTATTTCTGTTATAGTCTTCGGTCTTTCCCACTGCAACATTGCTTCAACTTTTGTTGGATCCACCGCTATGCCTTGAGATGATATAACATGTCCTAAGAATTTCACTTCTTGCATCCAAAACTCACATTTTGACATCTTTGCATACAATTTCTTCTCCCTCAAGATCCCAAGGATGGTCCTTAAGTGTTCAACATGTTCTGCTTGAGTCTTAGAATAGATAAGTATGTCATCTATAAAGACTATGACAAACTTGTCTAGGAATGGTCGAAAGATTCTGTTCATGAAATCCATGAATAGAGCATTAGTTACACCGAACGGCATAACTACATACTCGTAGTGTCCGTATCTGGATCTAAAAGCGGTCTTCTGTACATCTTCTGGCTTCACCAAAATTTGATGATATCCAGACCTGAGATCTATCTTTGAAAACACCTGAGCTCCATGCAACTGGTCCAGCAGATCATCAATCCTAGGTAGAGGATATTTGTTCTTAATGGTTAGTTTGTTCAACTGTCTGTAGTCGATACATAATCTAGAGCTTCCATCCTTCTTCTTTACCAACAGTACAGGTGCTCCCCAAGGTGACACACTTGGTCGAATAAATTGCTTCTCCATTAGCTCTTCAATTTGCTTCTTCAATTCATTTAACTCCGCCGGAGCCATTCGATATGGAGCTACTGATACTGGTCAAGCTCCGGGTATTAAATCAATGGAGAATTCTATTTCTCGTTGAGGAGGCAATCCTGGTACTTCTTCTGGGAACACATCACTAAACTCATTAACTATAGGAATATCAAGATTTTGTTCATTTTTCTCGACTTCCACATGAGTCAAGATAACGAAACACGAAGATCCTTCTTTGACTTCCTTTAACACTTGTTGTACTGACAGCAACTCCGCTTCTTCAGGATTAGGAAAAATCAACTCCTTTTTGCTACAATCTATAAGGATACGATTGACAGATAACCAATCCATTCCTAAGATTACATCTAAACCTTGTAAGGGTAAAGATATAAGATGTACTTTGAACCTACGTCCTTCTATAACTATCGGACATTGAGGACACATCCTCGATGTTTTTATCAGTTTAGAGGCTAGTGTAGATACCATGAGATCATATTGTAACTCTCTCACGGGTAGGTTCAACTCTTGAATAAGAGTTTCAGACAAAAAGGAGTGTGTTACTCCAGAATCAAATAGCACATTCAACTCTCTATCGGCTATCATACAACATCCAATGATGAGATTACCTGATTTTGCAGCTTCTGCTCCAGTCAAAGCATAGACCCTTCGAGTTGCTTGGGGCCTATTGTCAGTCATTCTCTGTTGAATCGGTTGTTGAGGTTGAGTTGCCTCTCTTTTAGAGGGACAGTTTCTAGCAAAACGACCTTCTGCTCCGCAAAGGAAACATTTGTTGTGTGAAAGAAGTTGTGGACAAACGCTCTTTAGATGAGGTCCTCCGCAAACGTAACATCGAATTATTTTATGTTGGGGTTGCAGTTGATGAGGATTCCTTTGAGGTTACGGTCTTTCATAAGGTCGGATCCTTATGTTCTGTCCAACTCGTGACCCTGTTGGTCCTCCTACCCTTGGTAACTTCTGAACTTCAACCTCACTTATTAACCTTTCCACAGCTTTGGCATGTTCCACTAAAGCAGCAAACTCCTTAATAGCTAAAGGATTCACAGCTAGTTGAATGTTTGCTCTCAATCCATTTTTGAATTTCCTGCACCTTCATTCTTCATTTGACGGTTGGGTGTAGAAACGAACCAAGTGTTTGAACCTGTCTGCATATTCAGCTACGGATTTGTTGCCTTGCACCAGCTGCAAGAACTCCACCTCTTTCAAATGTCTCACACTGTCCGGAAAGTACTCAGCATAAAATTTACTCTTAAAAATTTCCCAAGTCATAATCTCACCACTTTCCTCTAATACTAGCTTCGTGTTGTTCCACCAGTGTACTGCTTCCCCAGATAGCTGATACTCAGAATATGCCAACCTAGTTTCGGGTGGACACCTTTTCGCTTCAAAAATCTTTTCCATGTTCCTTATCCAGAGATCAGCCTCATCCGAACTTGTTTTCCCATTAAAAATTGCTGGACGATGTTGCAGAAAATTTTCTAAGGTCCATTCCTGAACTCTCTGAGGTTGAGCTTCCACATGGGTGCCATTCTCGGCTAGTTGTCTTAAGGTTTCCACATGTTGTCTTTGGCTTGCTTCAGAATTTAGTCTGGCCGTTTCTAACTGTTGTAGGGCCGTGGTGTGTTGTTGCATTAAAGCAGCTCCCTGTTGTTGAAGAGCGGATGTGATAGATTCTAAAGCCCTTGCAAGGCTGGGTACCTCAGGGGTTTCACGGTTGGGTTGTCTACGAGCCATTTCTCTCTGTTCACACAGAGAATTATTGTTATTATGAGTTATAATATGAGTTTGTAGGATTAATCCACAACTCTAAGGTCGTCTTAAGGATGAACCGCTCTGATACCACTAAATGTAACACCCCAAAAATTAACATTTTTTTTAACATCTCATACACAAATTATTTCATTAAAAATAAAAACCTCGTACAATATTACAATCATCCATTTAAGAGTAGTATAGTTCGTACTGGAAATACATTATTTTTTTTTACATCATTACAACACTCCTAAATTTATTTATTTATTTCTTTAAACTACTCTTCATTTTTCTGCTGCTTCCTCCTTCACTTGAATTGGTTCGGATGTCGTTCCGGCATCTGCTCCCGTATAACATAAACGTTATACGATCATCGCAAAAAATAAGATTTTCCGGCACAAACAAACAAGTAAAGGTGAGCTACCATGCAACATTCAAAGAAAAACATTACACTATTATTATACGTAATACATTCACCATAAATTCATGCAAGATGCAATTATCATACTAGACTCTATTATCCGGATATAATGTTGATGGAAGTCTCGGACGGTCATGCACTTGTTGTGACATCAACAACATAGTTGTGGCCAAATATAATATATCACATCACCCACAAGGTTAGTCCATTAACGTCTATGACCATAGACTAGGACCTCCTACTACTCTCACCATATAACACATCCTTCTCTAATTGAGACTGGACAATTATTAGAGTTTTAGGATAACCACCAACAAGAGGACCCTCAACATCAACATATACACTAATACCATACCAATATAGAATCTCTCCATGAGACTCATATCATGCTCATATTCCTCAACTCATATCATACTATTACAACATATCCTCATAAGACTCATATCATGTTCAGATTCATAATTTCATATCAACATCATAAAATACATTCAACACAGAAATCATACAAGATAAATATATTACAAACAAATTAACAATAATAAAATGTTACTATAAATGGTCATCGGAGAAGAATCAAATATTTTACAATCATTAAAATAAACTTTAATAAAAAATTTTGGGGAAACAAGAAGTTGACTCTGGCAGAGCCAGTTAGACAACTTCTCATCCTTTCAGGAAGATGCAATAAAAATTAAATAGAACAATAAAAGTTCTGGGGAAACAAGAAGTTGAATCTGGCAGAGCCGGTTAGACAACTTCTCATCCTTCCAGGAATACAATGTAATTAAATAATAAGAATAATAACAGGTTTGGGGAAATAAGAAGTTGAATCTGGCAGAGCCGGTTAGACAACTTCTAATCCTTCCAAAAATAAAAACGAATAAGGAAAACAATATAAAGTATGGGGAAACAAGAAGTTGAATCTGGCAGAGCCGGTTAGACAACTTCTAATCCATCCAAAAATAAAAACGAATAAGGAAAACAATATAAAGTATGGGGAAACAAGAAGTTGAATCTGGCAGAGCCAGTTAGACAACTTCTAATCCATCCAAAAATAAAAAACGAATAAGGAAAACACTATAAAGTATGGGGAAACAAGAAGTTGAATCTGGCAGAGCCGGTTAGACAACTTCTAATCCATCCAAAAATAAAAACGAATAAGGAAAACAATAAACATATGGCATAACATAATCAACATCACATTTTACAACTATCACACTTGGATCTAAACACAGAAACATGTTCTCATCCAAAATTCAAAATCATACAGAAACAAAATACTTCACATTCAAGATTTAAGATCAACCAAAAGCAACATATACAAGACTCAAAATAATACCAAACAAAATGTAACTCCCCTTACCTCTATTCCAGGCTTCTCTTGCTCCGAATTTGTTTCCCCGAAAACTCTTCAGAACCTCTACTCTAAAATTTCTTCCTACTCCAAAAACTTCCTAATTTCTTCCTTTCTCATAATTCTCTCTACCTCTTGGTGCAAAAATTTCATTTCCCAAGCTTGCTATTTATAGGCCAAAATTTTGGCACTATTTGTTTTTTTTTTTTTACTATTCCTTATTTTATTAAAAATATTATTTTAATCCAAATTCTATCTGATCCTCTTTGCACCAACGTGGCTTCCTTATCCCTTTGGCACTATTCATTTTTTTTACTATTCACTTTTTACTATTCACTATTCACTATTCACTTTTTATTATTCAATTTTCTTAAAAAAATTCTAAATAAGTTATCAAAATTTTGAAACTCTCCTTCTAGAATTACTATAATTTTATATCCAAAATTTACATTTTTCTATCCATGAAAATTATTACTACAAAAATAATTGATATGATTTATTACAATAGATAACATTTTTCTTTATTTTTTATTTTTATTATTATTTTTTTTTTGGACTTTACAGTATGCCCTCTATGTGTAGAGTCCTTGTTGCTATCATATCTCCTCCCTCTTTATTAGGTTTCCAGAGTACTAAGTCTTCTGTTGGTATGATTTAGATTCTGAAATCTAATTAGAAATCTTTAAATAAACTGTGACAATATTTATATGAATAAGTTGATGTTAAAAAGTAAAAAATTCTAGACATAATGTATTAAAAATGAAATAATGAGGTGTGGTTAGAGTAAATAATGAGGAAATGCAGTATAGGTTAAAGAGCAAAAGAGCAAATGACTTAATGTCTCTGAATTGGAAGTTATATGATTAAGTAAATGATTCATGGATAAAATATTAGAGGAAAGACCATCTTATCCTTATTAATTTTTTTATTTCTCTTCCACAAATTATTAAAGTGTTTTATTTAATTAAAGGGCTTGATTAATTAGTTAACAATTCGAGCTACTAGGAGCTAAATTCGAGACCTTTCAAAAGCTAGTTGAACTAGTTTTATTATCATTTGAAATGGTGAACTACAAGTCTCATTTTGTTGGTGTAGAAATCTCTGCATATGACAATCAAGTAATATTAGCCACCACAGAATTTGAATATATATATATATATATATATATATATATATATATATATATATATGTATGTATGTATATATAATATGAAGTGGTAATTGTGTATGATGAAGAAGTAAGTAGCTTTGTTTATAATCTGACCGTGAGTGGACAATAGAATTATCTTATATAACAAAACCAAATGAACATGGCTCATGGACCAAATTAATTCACGGACAGAGTTAGTGGAAACACATGTTACTTTGACAAGTCAATTGTTTGCATAAGTAGATTCTGGTAAATATTGTCAGAAACCTTAAAGTTAAAGTTGTTTAGGTTTGGGATGGATATAGGGTGTTTGATGATTAATCTTTTGTTGTTGTTGTATTTTGCTAATTAAAATTGTCCATTATTGTACAAGGTTTTGGGGTTTCAATTAGGAGCACATAACGTTTGGAAGCTTCAAACGGAGTGGGTTAAAGTTAGTTGCAAAAGTGTCATTGTTTAAGGGCTACACTCAGGTGTCGAAGACTTCATCATTTGCAGGTAGGTAAATGATGTCTTATTCTGTTTACCTTGCTTTATTTTGCTCCTGATTGATCTGTCTAAAAGCCTATAGCCATGCAACAATTTGATAAATAAACATGTTGGCCCCTCCTTTTGGTAAATAAAATTTTGTTTGTCTTCTCTCTTGTGTTGTCTGTGATGCATATTCTTCTTATATATAATCTCCACACCTTGTTCCCCACCCTTCAACCGAAATTCCCTCTTGGAAAAAGACCATGACAACACCCTTAAAAATTTCTTTCAATACAGGGTAAGACTTAAAATGAGTAACTATAAGGATGAAGTAGAGTACAAGGACAAACCAACATGCATATATGTTGGTTATATACTATCTTGAATCCCCCAAGTTACCAAACTAGAAGAAGGAACCAAAGTTATAGTTGTTTTATAGTTTATATATTAACTAAAAAACTGAAAATTCCTTACTAAGGCTAAAGTAGACCATCTCTTAGGTTAAACTTTATTAACTTTGCTCCAACTGGTAGTGGTTAAGGGCACTCCAGTGATTAATTTGGCCTTCAACATGTTAAAAGATATGTCTCTTAAAGTCTCCAACAACCTGTACATGAATTTGGACTTTAATTGTGAAAGTGAACTCTAAAGTCAAAGTTCAACATATGATTTTGGACTTCAATGGTGAAGTCTCAAAATTGAAGTACTTAAAACATAAAAAGTGTTCTAAAAATAGGTAAAAATTTCGAAATTCACCTAATATAACCAAAGAAAGTATATTGTTGTTATCCTAACAAGTTTAAAGTACTTAAATGAAGCTAATAGAGATGACAAATTGGATCAAGTAGCAAAATCTCAAAATTTCACTACCTAAAACCTAAAAAGAGTACTACTATATTGAACATCCTGACAAGTTTAAACTAGTAGAATGAAGCTAGGGAATTTGAAAAAACCAAAGAATTACCTCAACTTCAAAGTTTGAGTATGTAGAACCTAAAAAAGTAAGGGTGAGAAAGAGGCAATTCACCTAAAGTAGACTAACAATAACTAATGTTAATATCCTAACAAGTCTAAAGTAGTGAAATGACACTAGGAAAATACTCAAAAGCAAACAATTACCTAAAAGTCAAATTTTGAGTAGTTAGAACCTAAGAAAGTGTACTAAAAAGGTGAGAAATTGGTTTAAATCATGTTTGTACTTGTTGTGCTTGTACTTCCAGTGTTCCTTAGTGTTTCTTCATCATTTTAATCAGTGAATTTCGTTTGCTTGAGTTGAATTCCAGCTTGCATATTCATTTTCCAGTTTTGTCTAAAGTCACGTGCCTTATGTGTAGTGTTATTTTTGTCATGAAGTGTTGGTTTCATAACAAATACAATTGTGCCTTAGATATGCCTCCAACTTACCGAAGGCTTTTTCCCTTCAATAACTACCCACGTTAGGTAATTACCGAAGGCTTTTACCGAAGGCTTCTGGCCCTCGGTAATTAACGACAAGAGATTTACCGAGGGCTCTTTGACCGTGTAATTACCTTTTATCGACGGTTTCGGGCTGTTACCGAGGGCTTCTGGCCTTCGGTAATGCCCTTCTTTTTTGTAGTGCATGACTAAGAAAATGTTAGAGTGAGAAAGATAAAAGAGAAAAGGTAGAGAGGAATGAGGGAGGTGAACCAAACTTTCGGGGTTTCTTTTTTCTTTTTCATTTTTGGGAATGAAAATTATTAAAATGTCCTTAACCTTAAAACTTAGAATTCATGATCTATTAGGGTATTTTTGTCTACTAAAACCCGATACATATTACTAAAATGTACCAACTGAAAATATACTTATGCAAGTTAGCAAACCCATATATATATCCTTCGGTAATCAATGAATTTGTAGTAGTGAAAGAATCATCACCATAACTAAAACTCCAATAGCTTTTATCTCAACTTTTTCCATATCTCTTTTGTAAGTTTTCTAAGGATTCAAAATATGAATAGAAGGAAAAGTCTTTGGTATTGTTTTCAGAAAGCTAACCATGAATTTATAGAGAAATAATTATTATACTCTTTTCCATTAAAAGTTAATTAGTCAATAAAATTTATTTAAAAATAAAAATATTAATAACTTATTTATTATATAAAGATATAATTACTTTAAATGTAAATTTTGACAATGTTTCATATTTAAAATCCAATATTTAAATATAGAAAGCTAAACACGTAAGGAAAAAATATATTATACTTTTTCATTCTTAAGTATATTTAGTCAAAATAATATATTTTGACTTTAAATGTAATTAATTTGACCTTAAATACATTTAAGATATAATTACTTTAAATGTAAATTTTGACTATGTTTCATATTTAAAATCCAATATTTAAATATAGAAAGCTAAATATTTTAAATCCAATATTTAAATATTTAAATCCAATATATGTGTGTTTTTGTGTATATATATGTATAAATTTATATTACTTAATAAAAAATTAATTAATGCAATATTAAAAAAGTTAAAATATTTAATTTATCACTAGGAGTGTTTTGTTCTAATTTATTTTAGAGTTATTTAATGTGTCTATTAGATAGTAATATAATTCCTATTCTTTATGCAAAGTGTTATTTTTATTTCTTTTATTAAAGTGATATGTGGCAACGTATAATTGTTGCATAGTGGATAATCAATTTATATTATAATGATGTCATTTTATAGGGTAATATTGTCATCCTGAATGTAAGAAAGTAATATCCAAATTATGAAAAAATTATTAAGATAATATTTTGTGAAATACAAATATGAAAACTTTTTGTAATTTAAAATTAGAAGTATTAATTTCTTCAAATGTTATTTGTAGCGGTAAAACCCAGATAGAAGAAAAATATTTTATATTTTTATTTTATAATTTTGAATATTAGATATTTAATTATGGTATGGAATTAGGTGATTAAAGTATTTAGGAGTAGTATAAAAAGTTATTAATTAGTTTTAGTTTTATTTTCAAATTTTCAGATGGGTTCAGAGAAGAGAGTAAGTTATTTTTTTATATTAATTATATGATCCTTAAGTATAGGAAAGAGAAAACTTCTATTTTAGGTAGTCTTGCGCTTATATCATGTGTATTGGGTTTGGATGATTTTCTTGCGCTTATTCTTGTGTGATGGTTGTTTTCAGTGCATTTACCATGTAATGGTTGTTTTACGATACCTTAACGAATTTCAGTTTGCTTATGTATTGAGTGGGGAGTAGGGTTATGGGTTGTAGAGAAATCAATGATTCAAGGTTTCTGTTTGGGTTGCATTGGAAAAAGAAGGAAAATAGGGTATTAGGTTTCGAGTGTTGATGGGAGTAGTCTCTGGAAAATGAGAAAGATTCGGGAAAAAAAGAGGGTGGTTCACATGGAGGAGAGAGTGAGCGAGGCAGTACAGGAAACACGTGCATTACCGGCGGTCTTTTTTCGACGGCCTTATAGCCTTCGGTAATGGTGTGGTGATTTTAATCACCGACGGATATTGGGCCTTCGGTAATTTGCCGGATGATTAAAACCTAAACATTGGGATTCCCTCTCTCAGATCGATTTAATGGACTAAAAAACCTAGCTCCATCATTTCTGTTGTGATTCCCCCCACCCTTGGTCTCGTGGGTATTTAAAGCCATTGGTGCATCGTTGGTTCTTTATGGTGAATGTTCAAGTTCTTCTTTCGGTGGTGGTCGCCAGGTGGTTGAGCACGCCCGATTTGGTCGACCAGAGAATAGGTTTTCTCGCCGCTCTTTCTGTTGCGAATCCTCCCTCCTTCGTCTCGTGTGTATTTGAAGTGTTATTGCAATATTGGTTCTTCCCAGCAAAAGAAAAGGTTCTTGTTTCGGTGGTGGTGGTCGTTAGGTGGTTGAGCTTGCCCGATTGACTACGAAAGCACACGAGTTTGTGAGCTGAAGCAGTGCATTGAGGGATTTCCACAACAATTAGAGCTGAGGAGGTTCATTTGTATATCCCTACGTTTCATTTGCTGTTGTGTTTTATATAGGTTTCGTAAATTGATTGAATTTATTTCTGATCTAGCTGCCTGTAGACCCAAGTTATGTGGTTGCATATGGTATTTTTTTCTTCCGTGTCCACTGAGTGGGGTAGTACAACTTTACATATGTAGGAAATTAGTATTTTCTTTACTATGTGGTTGCATATGGTTTTTTATTGCACATCCACTTTTGTATCTTCAGTCAAACATCATTCAAAAGTGCTAGTAATGTAGTCAACCTTCACACAACTTCACTAACCTTTCTCTTACTTGCCATATACCCCTTTTGAGCGTTTTATGTTTCCTGAATTGATTAGGCTTAAAGGGTGATTCTTTGGGAGCAATAACTACTATGCTTGCTTGGTTTGATACTTTGGTTAAGCTTGTACTAAAGGGTGAGTGTTAGAAGGAACTAAAGTTTGGTTGCTATGTTTTTTGCCTTAGTTGGTTTGTGCTTTTATATGTGCAAAGTGTGTGGCTCTTTGAATTGGTTTAGTTTTAGATCTGACCAGGTCACAGTTATTAGTTCCACATATTTGATTCTTATCATTTCTGGTTCTATATCGAAACATTTGGCAGTTTCTTAGGCTTTGTAATTGGTGAAGATTTTTGACTTGAACAAAGGGCATATAGATTATTTGTATTTTATGATAGAACTTCAGTTCAACATATTCTATTTCACAGTGCAAGCCTTAGTTGGTCATTTACCACTTCATATAAGCTTCCCTTGTGATCCAAAGCTACAAACTAAAATAGTGTCACCTGTGATCTTTTTTAATTACCATTTTCTTGTCCTTCTTCATTTTCACTTTGTCCAAGGCAAGAAGCTAAATGTGAGACAGAGGGTTTCACACTCAGCTGCCAAAAACAAAAACAACATGTAAAACAACCTGAGTAGCCAAAACCCATGTGCTTGTACAACAAAAACTAGACTATTTTACAAGCTCCGGTTGATATTTGGATTTTACCTCACATATTACATAGTTTGGTTTATCTTCCCATCATCAACTTTGATACTTTATGAACTTAATTTTACCTCACATATTATAACTAACAATCGGGAATAAAGTCAAAGAATTGTTAATCTTTTCCTTTTCCCTTTGGCTAAATTATTTCCTTTTTTATATTCTAAGTACAAAAGTAAGAAAGAGTGCAAGTGCATACAATTTTCATTGATGCCTTTACTCTTTCAACCTTGTCTTTTACAAGTTACTTGAATGTGCATGATCCTAGCACCTACGTATTACTCAACCATAGTTCAAGGTAACCTCAATAATGTTTAGTTGTCAATTAAGGCCAACTTGTATACATCTCAAGCATCTTTGGTATTTTATTGATTGAATATTGATCATAGCATTTTGCTGTGCATATTTTCTCTAACATCCATCAAACCTAAAAATTTTCCCATTTCTATTGGATGCCGCTAATTATTTAGAAATATATATATATATATATATATATATATATATATATATATATATATATATATATATATATATATATATATATATAAAAGCATGCTTTCCAATACATGCCTGCAACTCTTTTATTACCTTCCAATTTGATAAGAAGATGAACAAGTGGACTCAAACTCTAGATTTCCATTTGTTTAAATTATTCTTATCACCAGATTTTCAAGTACTTCAAAGTAAATCAAATATATGATCATTATTTTCAGAAGCTCAGCAGTTGATGGACTGTTACCCCAAGAGCAGTGACAAGAAAACATTAAAGAGGTGGTTTTTTTATTGATAAAAGAGTAGGGGAAGTAGAGATCTGATAGAAATTAGTTTGATCTTTCTCAATACTTCTTAAAGTTATTACATTGTTACGTTTTTTATTGCCCTAACTGGTTATTGGTTTAGTGTTAAGATTTGGATTGATGTTTATATTGTTGGTTTGTGCTAATCTTAAGTGTTGTGGTGCAGTTTCCAACTTAGAGACCTTATTCATTTGTGGTAGCATCTTTAGGAAGAGGAGCTGAAACAAAATCTGGGTTGAATAGGGAACTTTCAACCAGCTACAAGTGCTAACTTCAGTTCAAAAATCTACAACCTGTGAGTTTCTTTTAATTCATGTCATCCATAATGAATTTCCTACCATTCCAGCTCTGCATTATTGAACTTGATCATGCTTGACTATTCAGGTTGAATTTTAATTATTTGTTATGATTGATGTTTTTGCTTCTGTTGTCAATTGTGTGAATTTGTTCCAGCTTTCAATTTTCATTTTCAATCCGTGTTTAGGTGGTTGTGTAGCAAGATATTAACCTATAAGGAAATGATACAATGTCTAGCCTTGGTGATATGAGCTAAACATGCCAAAACTTGAATTTGATTGCACAAAATCTGCATAAAAAGTCAAACTGGACCCTATAACCTCTTCTAAAAGACTTAAACCTTCCAAAACTGGTTCAAACATTCCTGTAGACATAGTGAAGGCAACAAGTAAATGTATACAAGGTATAACAACAACCCAACCTTTTAACATTTAAGTATAGTCAATTTCATTACACCAATTCATGATGTAAGAAGGTAATATACCTATTATTCTTAGACAAAGCAAATGTATAACGTCCAACTAATCTTGATTCTTCTTAATCCATGTTCAGCTTCTCAATATATCTGCAAAACTCTTCATTTAATGTCTCTACAACCCTCAACCTTTTTATCATTTCTAGAAGCTCTAAGTCCTTCTCGAGAAGATTCTCTGAATTTTTAACTTGATCACTTAAAAGGCAATTTGCACCTTTTATCTGTTGCAACTCTTTATCCATCCTCTCAATAGACTCATTCAGATAAACATTCTCAGCTTCTTTCACCTCAATCTTTTTGCTTAACATATCAAGTTCCAGTTTAATTGAAGGTATTGATTTTCTTTCAATGATAAGCACAATATAAAAGTGTTTAAAGTACTTTACCAAAACATCGTTTTGAAAAGGGGAAGCATGAATTGAAATACAAAAGATATTGACGTGAAAAATAATAACTGTTAACAAACATGCTCTGTTCTGTGAACGTCACTTTCTCAATATAATATAATACCATATTTTTATAAGTATTAATAACTATAATTATTAAATATATTTATTGAAATTATTATCTTAAACACTGGAAAACGTTGATTATTCAAACTTAAGATTTGTCAACTTGTTAGTAATCACGTTCTTAGAATAAAACACTTCAATTAATTAATCAATCTAACCTAAATGCACTAAGGAATTGCTACCTACTTATTGAGATATGAAATTTATCTGAGTTTTATAATATTATGGATTTTGTAGCTTAACAATATTAGCATGCGATATAGATCGTTTTCAAATAGAAGAGGCTAGCCAAAGATAAACCCAGTTTTTCCAAAGTCTGATTCTGTGTTTTACACAACTTAATTCCAAACTAGTTTAAATAGCTTAATGATGCAGAAATAAAGTACTTCATAATTTTGATGTTCCAGCCCCTAAATTCATTAGAAACAAGCAACTCTACCACCCAAATTTTGACTCATGTAAGCAAATAACAATGGTACTGATATTAATTTTTCATTCTATTATTGTATCATTCCCTAACATTGCTTTTAATGTTTGAATAGGAAGAATTTTCTACGAGACTTTCACAGGTTAGATCCAAACATGGGTCAACTCCTACACCGGATGATGCAACTAATGAGGACGACAACATCCGTAGGACACAGTGCTGGATCGATGTCGTTGGTGGGAAGAAAAATGGACGAGTGTACGGTGCAGGACAACTTGCTGCAAACTATACAACATCAAGAGGAGGTACTATGAATCACCAACCTTCTTCTTCTACCACTACTGCTGAAGAGACCATCGAGCGCTTGACACAACTACTACAACAACGTGACCAGGAAAATCATGAATTGAGAGAAAATTACAGTGACTTGAGAACATAGTTTACAAACTTCAAGTCCCTGGTAATGAGAGTGCTGCCTGATGCTTCAGACATTCATTCCACTGTCCCTCCAACCACACCACGACCCTCCCTATCACCCGCTGTCCCTCAGCAGCCCACATCAGTTCAGCCCACACCAGTCCAGCCATCTACAGAGCAATAGGATGATGAAGACATTCTATGATGACTATGTAGATTTAGTTTTATTTTGTTAATGAACATAGTTGTTAGAACATTTTTTATGTTACATTAGGATTGTATTACATTACATTTGCTAGATGAACATATTGTTTTATGTTTTATGTTTAATGTTTGATTTCCAATTACAAATTCTTAAATTTCAACAATACAAATGAAATTTAAGAATGTATATTATGGAGGTCTGTCTGTGGTTTGAAAATGTTATACACATCTGTCTGTGCTGTGAACATGTATGCAGGTTTGTGTGGTTTGATAATAAAAACAAATATCACTTACTTCTGTCTGGTTTTTACCGAGGGTCTTTATCCCTTGATAATTACCGAGGGCTTTTGCCCCTTAGTAATTACCGAATGCTTTTGTCCCTCGATAATTACCGATGGACAAAAGCCGTCGGTAAATGTTAGCGACAAAAGTTTTACCGACTGTGTTTTGGCCGTCGATAAGCCTTCGATAAAAGATCATTACTGACGGCTTATGACTGTTTCTGAAGGATTATGGCCTTCGATAATACCCTTCTTTTTTGTAGTGAGGGTTCATTAGGGGTTTTGGTGGTTCTGCAAGGGTTGTTTCATGGGGAGAAAGGAAGAGTATTCGAATGTTTTAGATAATAGAGGAAAGAAACAGGAGAGAAAGGAGGAAGAAATAAAGAAGAAATAGTGGGAGGAGTTCGGTTTGTATGGAGAGAAAACAAAATTGGATTGATGTGTGGAGGGGTCTGTGTTTAAATGGAGCAAGATGTGAGCTAATATATATGTGTGCGTGAATGATAGAAGAGTGTGGTGTGCCAGTTTGTTTAGGAATTGAATAGAATGGTTGGGATTTAAAGAAAATTAATGTTTAATTCTAGTTAGGACCCGTGGAAAGAGAAGAAGGACAAGAGTTAGATTTGTTTCTCACTTTGATTTAATTTGGAAGTAGTTTTACTTATGTGCAGCATGTAAATCTTAAAGAAAAGGAAAGTAAAGATGTGCATGGGTTATATTTCACCACAGGACTACGTAAAATAGGAGAGAGTCTGTGAGGGAATGTTGAGAGGGTAAGGGTCCCGTGTGGGTCCTACGGTGTTAAATAAAGAAATTCATATTTTAATAAAAGGTGTTGTACTATGCTGCTCTTAGGAAAATCAAGATTTATAAATAATATATTATATTATATTATATATTAACATATAATATATAATTCTTTTATGATCTTTGTATATTATATATTAGATTTCATTCCGTTTTTATAATCTTTGTATATTATATAATAATATATAACTTTTATGCAAATTATTATATAACGGATATATAACAGTAAAGAAACTTAACAAGGTTAAGTTATAATTAATATTATATTATTATATATGTATTAAAACTATTAAGTTCAGGGGATTAAACTTTTAGCTGGAATACTTGTTGTTTTCTTAGTAATATAAGTTAAGTGATGGTACGAATAATTTTCATAATTTAATTAATACGAGGGATTTTTATGTATATAGAATAAATAATAAAAGTTGAATATTTCTAGGTATTGTGGTAGTAGTTCATAAAAGTCGTTATAATTGTATATGTTTTATGGTGATTTATTTGAAGTCGTATTATTTTATAAGATGTAGTATTGTATATGAAGTTGTAGTATTTTATAGGCTTAAATGCTTACTTTATCCCCATGTTAAGGGGTGAATTTCTGTTTAGTACCCGATTTTAAAAATGAAGACATTGGGTCCCTATGTTATGAAAAGTATATGAATAAAGTCCACAAAGAAAGAACAAGTTCAACAAATCATCAAAGAAAAAACTGAACAAGAGAGAGAAAAAGTTGGACAGCAGAAGAGAAAACAGAAAAAGTACGACCACATCAGCATGGACTTAACGCCGTTGCTGTCAACTTAACGGACATGACCTTATTCATACACTTTTTATAACATAGGGACCCAATGTCTTCATTTTTAAAACCGGGTACTAAACAAAAATTCACCTCTTAACATGAGGACGAAGTAAGCATTTAAGCCTATTTTATATGGTAAAACCTTGTGTTTGACGAGTTAATATCTATTAGTGAGAAGTGTGGAATGTATTGAGAATATGTATTTATGAGGTGAGCGTTTGGAAGTTAGTGGCATGGGTTGGTGGTGTTTTGGTTAATGGGTTGTTAAGTTGATTTACTTAATTGAATAATTATTTTGAGTTGTGAAACTTTGAAACTGATGGATAAAGGTTATGTTGATAGTACTTATGAAAGGTAATGTGGTTGTGTTATAAATCTTGTAATTGTGGGGAAAGGCATATTATTGAGATTATGGATGTAATGTGTTGAGAATTGTGTTTAAACCTGATGATTGGTGGTATAATATATGTTAGTGAGAATGTGTATTGGAGTTGTGATGCGAATATAGAACTATACATGTTATTGAGAATGGGTATTAATATGTGATGTGGATATGAAGCTATGTTATTTCCTTGTATTGTTGTCGATCATGTGTGAGCTTTTCGTACTGCTCTACGTTAATAATGTGATGTGTTGGACTCTTGTTTAGAGATATTGATTCGAGTGTCACTTCCCTCTACGCGGGGAGGTGGATGTCTCGCCCAAAAGACTTCGGCTCGTGCTGAGTATAGTGCACTAGTGCGCGTGGTACCAGTGCTTTTACTCGTTAGTCCTTGAGAAGTCGGGGAGATAGGTCAGAAGTCGCGATGGAAGACGAGTCGAATTGCCCTGTTAGTGAGAACAGGTTCTTGTTAGTGATAACAGGTCATGACGACACAGTAGAAGGAAACGACATTGGTTCATGAATGGTGTGACTATGATAATATGATGTGATGGAATATGTTATATGATTATATTACTCTGTGATTAAAATGAAATATGTTTTGTGGTATGTTATGATATTTCTGGTTGCTCACCCTGAAATGTTGTGGTTGTGGTTTCCACCTACGATGATCGTACTTGTACGAGTTGCAGATAAAACTAGGTCGAAGTAGCTGATGTAAGAGTTGGGATATTTGATTTCGGGAATTATTGTTTTTTAAAGTTTTCAGACTTGATAATTTTATTGTAAAAGAGATTATTTGAGATTTTTATTTTGAACAAATAACGTTTATTATTATGTTTTGCTTCTGCATTGTAATCGAATAAAATTTGATTATCCGAAATAATTTTTTTATAGAAAAATTTTGAATAAAAAATTTACAACGTGACATCTCAAAAATCGGGGTGTTACATTTGGTATCAGAGCCAGGTTTTTGAAAAAACTTTTTTAGACTTTGGGGAGTAAGCTCGTCTAGCTTTTGTTGTGTGACTTTAATGCTTGTGTATTTGTATGAATATGTTGAGTCTCTTGTGAAAAATAGTAGATCAGGTTATGTTCTTCAAGTTTAGATAGCAATATTGGGTATCTAACTAGAAGTATTAAGAACAGAAAACGTCTTGATAAGAGTAGTGAGAGTGCACACTCATGACTCGATATTATAGATGGTTTTGCTTTCATAATTAATTCTGAAGTTTTGAGAAAGAAAAAGTTGTGAATCCAGTGTTGTTGTTTTTAGTGATTTTTGGCATGTTCTTTTCTTTATGGTAGTGTTTGATGTTCTATAGTGGATAAAATAAAAATATCTTTTATTTTTATTTTATAATTTTAAATATTAGATACTTAATTATGGTATGGAATTAGGTGACTAAAGTATTTAGGAGTAGTATAAAAAGTTATTAATTAGTTTTAGTTTTATTTTTAAATTTTCAGAATGGGTTCAGAGAAGAGAGTAAGTTATTTTTTATATTAATTATATGATCCTTAAGTTTAGGAAAGGGAAAACGTCTGTTTTAGGTAGTCTCCGTGAATCAAGATAGAATTAGTTTTTAATGTATCTTTTGGCCATTAAAGATAGAAGTGTTATCACTCCGGTAAGTGTACCAAATCGTATCAAGTAATAATAAATGGTAAGACCAAGTGTCGTTTTCCAAGAGACTCACAACACTAAACAGTATGTAATCGCTTAACTAATTAAGACTTAAGAACAATTTTTGGGGTTTTTGAATGCAAATGCAATAAAAATAAACATGAATGCAAATTTGATCAATTAAGGCTAAACACAAGAATGAATGGATGAAGTTGATGATATTGTTGTTGGGTTTAGATTTCACCTAATTTACTCTCATGCATATATGAATTCATCTTCTTCATTAATGTTAATGCCACTTTCTAATTTACCTTAAACCCAATGTCTCGGTGAAGAAAGCCTACTCCTAATTACTAGTTCACAATGTCTTGTCTCCCTAGCAATTAATCATGCATTACATTCGCACAGAAATTTAAAGGGAACCAACCCTCGTATCCCTATGTCTAGGTAATATTGCTTTTGAGAGAATTTTCCCAGTTCTAGATTTTCCCATATGTGTCCATATCAACAAAATCAATAATCATGCAATTGAATGAGTTAAACAAAGCATGCATAGAGCATAGAGGAAAAACCCTAACAATTAATGAAGTTAAGCATTTATAAAATAAATCAATTCAATACATGAGACTTTAGAGGTTACATCTTCCCCAATAAAAAATAAAATTTAGTTCACCATAATCATGGAGAAACTAGATGAACAATGGAATGGAAGAGATAGAAAAACCCTAGAAACTGAAGAAGAGACTCCTGCATCCCCAAATTTGCCTCTAGAGGAGCAAAATGTGTGTTTATATGCTTATGCCATCAAAAGATACAATCCCTAGAACGTGCAAGTCCTTAAATAGAACATAAAAATAACAGAAAACGGGTCCAAGCCCACGAAACTGGCGCTCACTGCCCCAAAAGGGCGCCCAACGGTAGCTGCGGCACTAAACTGACGCTCAGCTATGGTGCTCATGAGACAAAAGAAATTGGCGCTCAACGCCCTTTTTCTACGCCCAACGTCCTTTTTCTGCACTTTGTTGAATTTGCATTCTGGTTGACTTTTTTGCACTCTTGTTGACTTTTATGCATTCTGGTTGATTTTTTTGCATTCCAACTATTTGGTACTTTAACTCTTGTTTCAAATCATTCCAATAGCCTAAAAAATCAAGGGAATTTAGTGATAAAATCATCAAGTATAACCTCAACTCTCTTATTCACAAAACTAAAGTAAAAACATGAGTTCAAGCTAGTTTCTAAGTCATAAAGGGTGTTTTTAATATCAAAATTAAGTATAAAAATAAAAGTATTTCAATCGTTATATTTAGGAGTAGTATAAAAAGTTATTAATTAGTTTTAGTTTTATTTTTAAATTTTCAGAATGGGTTCCGAGAAGAGAGTAAGTTATTTTTTATATTAATTATATGATCCTTAAGTTTAGGAGAGAGAAAACATTTGTTTTAGGTAGTCTCCGCGAATCAAGATAGAATTAGTTTTTAGTGTATCTTTTGGCCATTTAAAGATAGAAGCAAGGGAAGAATTAAACGAAAAATATTTTATGGATACCGAGATAGATTCTGAGCCGTTGAAGATTAGGGTACAGTCTGTTTGAGTTATAGATTAGGTTAAAAATATAAGAAAGCACACGACAGTCGGGAGAGTGGAGGAAACAAGCCTAACCCTATATTCAGTACACTACAAAAAAGAAGGGCATTATCGAAGGCCAAGAGCCCTCGGAAACAGCCCAAAACCGTCGGTAAAAGGTAATTACAGATGGCTTATCGACGGTCAAAGAGCCCCCGGTAAATCCCTTGTCGCTAACATTTACCGAGGGCTTCCGCCCTTCGGTAATTATCGAGGGCCAAAAGCCTTCGGTAATTACCGAGGGCCAAAAGCCTTCGGTAATTACCGAGGGCCAAAAGCCTTCGGTAATTACCGAAGGGCGTTCTCAACCTTGTCCTGTCATGCAGCACTGGACTTTGCATTTGGAAACATAAACCTCCAAAAACCTATATTTGCAACATATAATAGTCTTTAATATGCACCACAAACCACAAAAAGGTACAAAAAATATCAAGTACCACTACAACTGAAATTGAGCATTAAAACAATATTGTATCCACTAAAACAGTCACAATCTCAACATTTATACATAGTCCAACAACAACCTTTAACAACAATAATACCTACTTGACATAAAACAATATCTCCAAAAGCTATAAACTACTCAATCAGATTAATAAATGTCAAATAGCCAAGGATTTTTATGCAGAATATACCATCAAAAAAACCAGATTTTTATGCAGGTTATACAGCAAAATAGTAAGGTATTTTTGCAGAATTTTACACCAAAACAACAAAGATTTTATGCAGAATTTACAGCAATACAGCAAAGCTTTTCTGCAGAATTTTGTAACTAAGACAGCAAATGTTTTTTTGCAGAGTTTTATAACTAAAACAAGAAGGTTTTCTGCAGAGTTTTATAATTAAAACAACAAGATTTTCTACAGAGTTTTATAACTAAGACAATAAGGTTTTCTGCATGTATTGACTCCAGTTCAGCAATTAAGATCATACTCCCATTTAGCAAACAAATAAGTGCAGTGCAAAAATCATTTACTTCAATGTTATATCAATTTTTCATGCCTAATTAAACCATTTCTCATGCTTTTGCACATTCTTTTTATATCAATAATACTTATGCTTGCTTAACATAACACTTACTTTATCCTTTTCATTATATGTTAACTTGATTCCATACAATTAACTTAGCTTAGATATTATACGTGATCAACATAACATACCTATCTTTGCTTTGACCGAAAGTTATACTTAGTAATTCATACCAACTTAAATACCATAGAAAATAATTAGCCACATATCAAACTCTTAGGTATGTGAAATAATCACACCCTAGACAATCAAGATTCAATCATTAACCATAAACTACCAACAAGATGTTGTAACATGATATAATTCCATTCAAATACATATATATATATATATATATATAGTACAACAGAGTTTAGATGCAAGTAAAAAATAAAGCAATCTTTTCAGTAATTATACATTCACACCAAGCAAATGAAATTTTATTAACTTCCATAGAACTTAGTCAATCAAATGTAAAATGAGTTACAGTGAAACAATTTACTATGTTAACAATCAAATTCCAGATTTCATCAAAAGAACTCAATTAATTCACCCTTACACTACATTTTAACAAAACACACAATTATTTCCCCAAAAGAACTCAATTATTTCCTCAAAAGTAATTAATATTATACTTGCAAAAAAGTGATTTAGCCAGTGAGCCAACTAATGTACAATCTTTGAATTCAAATTCACCAGTACTCTATATGCTTTAAACACTTGTATCCTATGTAAAGAACCAAACACTTCTTTTGGATCCTCTGTGAAGAACAACAACAATAATATCATATTCATCATGTTCTATTAACAATCCTAATAAACATATAGCATAAAAGGTCTAATTACTTTAACTTCCTAACCAACAAAATCATGTGTATAGATACACAAATTCTCAATGAAAGGGAATTTAGTTGTTTTACCTTTGTGGTCGAGAAAGACCAAATAAAACTTGGAGCCAGATAATGCCATATACTGCAACTCCTATTCTTTGATGACTATTGTTGAAGAGGTTGTTGAAATTTTTTATGGACATGATTGCTCCAACTGTGGCAAGCAGCACAACAATCATCTACTGAATAGAAATTCAAAAGTATATATATCATGTTAAAAAGGAAAATGGCATCAGTGAAAGAAATACTTTAGACATAAAAGGTTATTTAATAAAATGCCTTTCTCGTCCTCAAAGTATCCACATATGTCTTTTTTCAATAAACTAGGAGGTAATCACCAATGCATAATCTCATTAGGTACTAACAAGCTTTAGGGTAAAAAATGAACTAAAATTCGGAATCTAACAGTAAATCAATGCTACAACTAACCTTATAAAACTAATATATGGCCATTAACAGATCCAGAGGCTTTCCAAATGAATTGGATTTAAAGTTAGAGGTTAAAAAGGGCAAACAAGTTCTGAATTCATTTATATATCCCCTTCAACTCATATAGACATGTACTAACAATACTAATTATGCATTCAATTGAGCAAGGTGAAGATAAAAGTAGATAGATATTTTGAAAATACTATTACAAGAAGCATATAGGCCATATTGAAAATACTGTTTACAACTCTTTTGGCCATTTTCACAGCACTTATTTTCTCACTACCGTAAATTCTTGTTCTATGATTTTGTAGATCATTGTTTTTCAAGTTAAAGTAAAAGAACTTACAGTAGAAACAATCAATTATTACATTTGATTTGGAGTTGTGATGTAATGTGGACTTAGATATACTTGTGGGGAAAAGAACTATAACATTCTAAGCAAAAACTGAATGTGTACCTGTGGGGAAAAGTGGAGTACTTAGTCATTGGCACCTTCACGATGTTCCTCCTGGCATTGGATGCAGACTTTTGAATGGCGGCGACGACTTCCTTGGTCTTGCCAACTCCGATGCAATCTTGGCCATTTTTGTTGCCGACAATGAAGACAGCTCTGAAGCGCAACTGCTTCCCTCCCTTAACAACTTTCGTCACCCTTCTCACCTGGACCACCCTATCTTCGAACCCGTCGTAGACCTTCTCCTTCTTCGAGTTGGACCCGAACCCCGTGTCCCGCTTCACCAGGGCGTCCATTTCGAAGACGTCATTCCCGAGCACGGAAATGCCGTTGAAGGTGGGGCCGTAGAGCTCCTCGTAGGTTGCGGCGATCTCGTCCTCCGTCTTGAGGGGGCCATCGTCGAAGGAGGGAGGGCCGACAAATCCCTCCGCAGGCTCCAGGGGGTTGAAGTCAATGTCTTCCAATGGGTTGACGTTGTCGGAGGTGTCGATGTCATCGGAGGGTTTGCATTTGGCGTAGAGGAGGAAGGGGTGGTGTTGGGGTTTGGCGAAGAGGAGGGAGACGGTGTGCGGCGGCGAGGGGAGGAGAGAGAAGCAGGAAGAAGCGGGAATTGCGAAAAAATGGCCACCGTTGAGATTAGGGTCGAGAGGTTTTGGGAGGGAGAAGATTTCACAATACTGAATTTGGGAGAATGGGATAGCGAAATCCCAAATTCTCATTTCACTCAATTGAACCTTTTGCCGAAGGGCGTATTCCTTCGGTACTGTCACTGCCTTATCGAAGGATAAAAGACCGTCGGTATTAATCCTTCGGTAATAATCATATTTCTTGTAGTGGTAGTAGAAATGGTGAGAGTTTGTGAGAGAGTGTAAGACCACATCTTCTCTAGTGCAAGTCCGTGAGCAAAACAAGGGAGCATGAAGCTTAGAGACTAACCATTGGAAAGGAAAGCATTTGGGGGTGGCTAGGATATATCATGCGTATTGGGTTTGGATGATTTTCTTGCGCTTATTCTCGTTTGCAAATGCCATTGAATAACAAACTCAAAGTTGTGAGAATACGTCTTACAAAAACAGGTAATATGGCTCGAATAGCTACTATTAAAAGTGGTTGCATTAAGACATGACAATTTTGAAACTTTAAACCATCTAACTTGAAATCATGCATAGAAAGAAGGCTACTAATATTCAATGAATAACCTTGTGGAACCTTCATACTATGTAAACCTTGACAAAAAAATTTCGTTTCTTTTTTTGAAAGACTGTGACAAGCAGGAGGAAGATAGGTGCGTCTTCCTATGGATTCCAGATGTAACTCCGAACATATTCACATGTCAACCAAGTCTTGTCATGCTTTCACTCCATTTTTTGTCTTTCCTTTTACGTTTTGTAAAGTCCCAACAACATTATCACATACATTTTATTCAACATGCATCACGTCCATGCAATGTCGCACATCAAGTTTACACCAATATGGAAGATTAAAGAATATTGTTCACTTTTTCCAAATGTTTTTCTCTATAATCTTCTTTTTATGTTTTCCAAAGACAACATCAATGTTCCTCACCTAGTTGTATACTTCTTCCCCATTATGTGGTCTGGACACTACATCACATTCAGGATGTCCATTAAACGCTTTTTTCAATCTACGATAAGGGTGATTTTGAGGAAGAAATCCTCGGTGTCTTGTATACACAGTTTTTTGTCCATGCTTCAGTTGAAGATAACTAGTATTTTCTCCACAAATCGGACATGCAAAATGACCTTTAACACTATAACCACTCAAGTTTCCATATGCTGGGAAATCTTTTATGGTGTAAAACAACATTGCACATAAACGAAAGTTTTCTTCTGAATATGAATCAAAGACTTCGACGCCCAGTTCCCACAACATTTTTAAATAATCAACTAACGGTTTTAAATAAACATCAATGTCATTTCCAGGTGTTCTAGGACCCGATATCATCATAGACAACATCATGTATTTTCTCTTCATGCACAACATAGGAGATAAATTGTAAATGATCAATAGAACTGACCATGAGCTATGTTTGCCACTTAAGTTGCCATAAGGATTCATCCCATCGTTACAAGTGCAAGTCTTAAGTTTCTTGGCTCTGCACTAAATTCGGGAAATGTTTCATCAATCTTCTTCCATTGTTGGGAATCAACTGGGTGTCGAAGAAGACTATCACATTTTCTTCCATCAACGTGTCACATAAGATTCTTCGCATCTTCTTTAATAGAAAACAATCATTTCAACCTAGGTACTATAGGTAAGTACCACATGACCTTAACCGGTTGACCATCATTGTCTTCATCGTTATTTCTGTCAAGTTTCTTCTTAAATCGTGACGAAACACACGTCAGACACACCTTATTGAAGCGTACTGATCTCTACACAATACACAATCATTGGGACATGTATGTATCTTTTGGTATTCCAAACCCATTGGACATAGAATTTTCTTCGCGTCGTAATTACGTATAGGTAACGTGTTTTTTTCTAGAAGCATCTCCTTCAGCAACGCCAACAATTCCGTGAAACTTTTTTCAGTCCATCCGTTTCTTGCTTTCAAACAAAACAATTTCAAAGTTTTCGACAACCGTGTAAAATTGATGCATTTTGGATACAACTCTTGCTCTGAATTGTTCTTAAGACTTTCATATAAATGAGCTCTTCCAAAATTTTCTTCGCCAACGTCACGAACCATTTCTTCTAAATGATCACTTATTCATTCGTCGACATAATTTGAACCTCTTAACGTTGTTGGCTTATATAACACTTCCCCATGCCAGGTCCAGACTGTAGAACTTCTCATTATTTCATGGATGAACAAATGATCACGGATGTTATCCAAGTCTTCAAATACTTGATTGAGACAACGAACACAAGGGAAAAAATATGTTCGTTCACTGGTTTTGCGTGTTCTTTAACATATTCTATGAAGTCAAAAACCCCTCGCTCATACTCTTCACTAATACAATGCTGATGAATCCAGCTTCGATCCATACTACTTTGAGTAATATTAAAACAACGAAAGTAAAGAACTCACGTCAAAAAATGAAACTAACTTACATCTAGAACCAACAAAAAATACATATCATACGTTGAAGGAAAAAAAACTATCATACTTACACGAACACAAATATATATCGTAATACATATATCATACGTCTGGAATCCACAAACACAACATCGAACACGGACACATATATCATACGTAAGAGACATTGATGGAAAAAAAACCAACCTCAAAATGGTGTCGCTAGAGAAGATGCACTTCGCTGACCACGTACGCAAAAAGCCTAAAGATAAACGAAAATGAATCGGTCAAACCAAATGAAAAAAAAAAGTAAATGAGTATCAAATAACATTCAAAAGACATAAACGACTTAAAACACCTCTCTAACCCTCTAATCAAAATATAGGCATATACAAATAAAGAACAACATCAAGATATCCCATCTCTTGTAGTCTTTAATCACTTTGAACAATCCTCAAAGTGCAGAACGCCGCACCTTCTCTTCCTGTAGTGACAACAGGGCAACCACAATCTTCACTAGATTGAGAGAAGAAGTTGATCACGTATCAGACACCTCAAGTGCAGGCTGATCAATCAGTCAATGCGCACATATTCTTGCTCGTCAAGCAATCACCAAAGAATGAACACCTCAGTCTTTCTTGATGGATTCTTGTAGCTTTAGCACATTCTACCAGAGATCAATAATCTGAAACAATTCAATCAAAACGTTAGATTCACAAAGGTCTTTGCAGAAATCAAATTCCCATCTGTATATAGTCTTTTACAAAACTGACGCTCCTAAGTTGATTATGCTACTAATAGAGTCGATTATACTCAGACAGTTAATAACAGTCAAACCAACTTAATTGATTTCACATTTAATACAATTGGCTCACCATCAATGCTGAGTCAAAGATATAAAATATAGTCGTTAGACATCACAAGCATTAACAGAATTTCAAAACATAACTAACTAAGTCGAGTAGCTTGCACATACAGTCAACTTTGTAACACTTCAATACTGTTTTGAGAAACTTTCTTTCCAAAAATACTCACAGCACACTTTGAAAAAGTTTGTGCAAAGCCACGAGTTTTAATCGACTTACTTCATAATGAAGTTGACTTAAAACTGTTGTTTTGCTACACATGTTAAGTTTAACTAAAGTGTATGTGGTTTTCCTTTTCTAAAACATATGTCATGCATTCATAGATAAGATCTCATGTAAAATACAGTGAATTGCAGCAATGACAGAATCAACACAAACATGGTCTAAAATAATCATAAACATGAAAGTTATGAACAATTAACACATAAACAACACAATTTGTTATTAATTATGTTGTCATCATAAAAAACCAGAAGTTCTTTGAGATTGTAAGGTTTGGCTAAACCAGTGCTCCCCTTATCAATAATCTCAACAATCACCCCATTTTTTTATGATGCACAACCATGATTAATAAACAACCACGTTGTACAAATCAAATCATATCATATCAAAATGTATCAGAGCAATTGATCAACAAATGATCAAAATGTATCAGAGCAAACATTGAAATATTCTCATTTTTTATTCAGAGCAAAAAACATATCAATTCATATCGGAACATATCAGAGTATATCAGAGCAAACAAAATGTATATCAGTGCTCAAACAAAATGTATATCAGAGCTCAAAATGAATATCAAAGCTCAAAATGAATATCATAGCATTCTCCCAGCATTCTCCCCTTTTGTGCATTAGCAAAAAAGGTATGCCTTATGATAATGATATGATGACAAACAGTTGTTCAGAGATGGATCAGTAAATCATATTAATCAAACAATGATGCTCGCCCTGTCATAGATAATCACATGATAAAGATATAATCTCCCACTTAAGTGTAGGCATGTGAAATTATGTAAGATCCTATCCAATGCTCCCCCTGCCATTATCACTAGTAAAAAAACGGTTTTTGAACTCGTCCTATAGGCTTCGATTTAGGAGAAACCGAAGCCTATCAAAACGCGATGACATTTTTGTAGTTTAGGCGAACTTATACGCCTCGGTTCAAGGGGACCCGAAGCATATAAGGCATATTACCTCGGTTGATAGTAAATCCGATGCCTAAAAGCCCATCTTTTGAAGTCTGCGTAGAGCCTATGATTTCGATTTGTTCAGAACCAGTGCAAAACCATGTTTATGCCTCGGTTTAGGCGGGAACCGAGGCGTATAACCATTTCACTTTTTTTTATTTTTTTCTGAGGACTATATGCCTCGGTGGAGAGTAGAACCGAGGTAGTATTGCTTAACTCTCATCAAGAAAAAAGAGATAACCTACAGTGTTTCATTTCCTTCTTCCTCGAGAAACAACTGTTCTTCCTCTCTCGCGCAGAAAACTCTCGCTTCTGGTTTAGTTGGTGCCTTCATTGCGGTGGCGAACCTATTCCAGAAGTACGATTTCCCCTCTTCCCTTATCCCCTCCTTCCTCTCCTGCAACCCTTCCCTTCTCCACTCCCCTCTCCCTTAACTTCATCATTCCCTCACCACCCTTTTTTCTATCTACATCCCCCAAAACCACCTTGTTTCCCTCCTCACTACCAATCCCTCCCTTCTCCACCATTCCTTCCACCACACCCTTCAATCCTGTCTCCCCCATCTCTAAATGTGCTTCCCCATACTCTACCCTTCCACCCTCCTCAACTTCCTCCTCTCTTCCACAAAGTTACATCTCGACCAGCTCCAATTCTCACCCAAGCTCAACGCGCTTAAAACTAATGTCGCGTTTTCCGACGCTACCGTGCCCAACATTCTGGAAGGGTTCCCCGATGTGGTTGTCACGGGCGAGAACGAAATCACGAGCGTGATAGATTTTTCTCACGGGGTTCGGAATTCCCCGGGACGAGATTGATCTCGTTGTCCGTTCGGTGTTGAGCAGAGGCTGCTGCCGTTGTTTCGGGAAATCAAGGAGCTAGGGTTTTCCAATCGTGAGATGAGGAGAGAGATCTCGCTGGACCTGAGGATTCTGGGGATGGAAATTGGAGAGCTTACATGGTGTTTGAGACTGATAGAGAGTTTGAAATGCAGAGAAAGTATCAGAGAGGGTTATAGGTTCGGGTCTGATGAGAGTGTGTTTTGAGGTGAAATTAAGAGTGGATTGTTTGTGTGGGTATGGTTTGACTCGAACGGATGCTCTGAAGGTTATTTGGAAGGAGCCTAGGGTGATTTGTTACGGGGTTGGGGATGTTGCAAGGAAAGTTGAGTTTCTGGTGGAGAGGATGAAATGTAGTGTGGAGTGTTTGGCTAAGGTGCCTAAATACTTGGGTGTGAGTTTTGAGAAGCAGATTGTGGCCAAGTATAGTGTGGTGGAGTGTTTGAGGAGGAAGGGTGCCATTGGGTTTGAGTTTGGGTTGAAGGATTTGGTTATGCCTTCTAGGCTTAGGTTCTATAATCTTTATGTGAAGCCATACCCGGAGTGTGAAAAGATTTATGGAAGGTTTTCTGGATGTGGTGTTCAAGTTAAGACGAAGCATCTTGCGGGACTATGGAAACGTTTTAAACTGCGTAAAGACGCACTGCTTCGGTTTAAAGGGACCGAGGCATAAAGTCTTGCCAAAAAAAATAAAAAAAATAAAAAAATTCTACTGCTTCGGCTAAATTTGAACCGAGCAAAATTCTACTATTTTATGCCTCAGTTCTGAACCAAGGAAAAAAATCTACCACTTTTTACCGCGCCTGGATATGTCTCGGTTCAAGAACCGTTGCCTATGAGCAAAAATAATCGCTGTCGTTTCTCCTAACTGCACTAGTGTATGCATGCTTTATAATCAAAACCCAAATGCACAATGCAGTTTTCACAGAACATTTCAGATCATGTATAAGCATGTGACAATATTGTATCATATCAGAAATTGTGCAAACACATCAATGAAGCATAGATACAATATCAATCAACAATCTCAATATAACCTCTTAAGCATTTCAATCAATCAAAGAACAAAGATATATTGAATAAGAAACAATTAATAATATGTGATCAATAAACAGAATAGCAGAATTCCAAATCATGAAATTTATAACCCCTGTTAAACAGTAATCGATTGATCCCCAGTTGCAATCGACTTCATTGCTTTCCATTTGAGTTAATCTCCAGTTGTTCATCTAGAAGCAATGTTCCTGCAAAACCTTTCAAGATCTTTTCTAGATCAAGCATTTTAGAATTATTGTAATGCAAGAATTATTACAGGTATAATGTGTGTGTGTAAATGTATGAATGCAATGATAAACAGTAAAGCAATCAACTTCATACATAACATAATTGACTTTAATCAGATTAAGTCACGTTTATAGTACTGATTTATGATAAACAAAATATTTGATTTCATTAATATTGATCTGTAATTACAATCAGATAACCAAAACACAGTATGGCATAAGAAGCCAACTTCAAACTAACACGAAAAACATTAAGCAAGTATCTAGAAACACACAACCTAAACACAAGACAATCAAAATGTACGACACTGTACAATGTTTTCTTCAGCACTATTCTTTCCACTTTCAGAATCATCAATAGAAGTATCTCCAAAAGCATTTATTCTCAGTGCATAGTCCATCTTCCGATGCAGCTCAGTGAATGATCTTTGAAGCATCATCATTTTCTCGTCAAGTCTTTTGAATCTTTTATCCACAAATTCTTCAAATCTTGTTTGAGGCCAAAATTCATATCTTGATAAATTAATATTTACAGGATTCATTTCATCAGTACCAGGAATGTACTCATCCTTGAATATCCACCCTTCCTAAGAACAACTCTTCTAAAACATTTTTCTTATTGCAGCAAATTGTTCTTTCATGTGTGATATCCACATTCTGTATTCTCAAAATTTTACTTATGAACACTCCATATGGTATATGATACTCCTTTTGTTTTGCAAACTTTAACATATAATCAATTATCACCAAAGACCAATATGTTTCAGTACTAGTTTGCAATGCATAAAGCAGGTACACATGTTCACCATTCAGTATGGATCGATCCTCACCCCTAGGAAGTAGAATCCAGGTGATCATGCATGCGCATAAGCATTCATCGTTGCGTAAATTCTTATGATCAAAGGATTCATATTTCCCTACCATGTCAGGATTTTTCAAGAAGTTATTGTAGATATCAGTTTCGTAGAATCCTGGTATCCCCTTATGTGCATTCAGTCCTTCTTGTTGAAATCCCGCTACATACTTCCAGATGGAATAATCAATACTCATCTTCACACCCTTTACTCTGGACGTGAGACAATTTTCCTTCGTTTTCAAATTAGAGTAGAATACCTTCACAAGGTTTGGATAACAGTCCCCTTGAAGTTCAACAAATTTTGTCAAGGCAACTTTCTCCAATCATTCTTGAAATAAGAAGCCTTCACTGCGGAAAAACGAAATACTTAAACACTTGTGTCTGATCACTTCTTGGTACCCCGATTGGCATATGAAATCAGTGCGTTGATCATCATCACTGAACCACCCAAAAGGGTCAGCTTTTCTTCTAGAAATCAGTAACATGTAATCGACTATGTACTTAATCCAATCGATTAAAAGTCGTAAAAAATGATTTTCACAGAAAACAATCTCAATGAAACAAACATCAATTATACATTCAATAAGTATTCATTCAAAAAAGTATCATGCATGATGCAGTGAGATAATAATTGTTACCACTTGTAGATACTCAAGAACTTTGATATCATCCAGTTAGTTCATCCTTGATTTGTGCACTGCTATAGTAGCCTCTGCTATCCTGCAAAACAATTAAAATGTTTCGATGCTGGTACCCATTTGAATTTGGTTCCTTGCTTGTCAGTTGAAGACAGATGTTCCTTAGGAATCCATCTATATAAACCTTTAGGAACTTCAACCTTTCTATATAAGCAGTTTCTAACATTATGTCTAAGGTTATTACAATAGTAACATGCATGTGTGACAGGTTTGCTTAAATCAACAAATTTCTTTGAATTTGTCCTATTAGATTGAGCTTTGTAACAATACCTTGTCTATATACTGCTCTACCCGAGGACCTTAAAACAACATTCAGATTATCTCTACCCTGTGTAAACTTAGCTAGCTTGCTAGTTAAGTAATCAATTTGCTCTAAATGTGCAGGGCATTTTTCACAGTTCTTTTCTACTGTTATAGTCTCAGTAATCACAGTTTTAGCATATTCTAAAGTAGCATCTAATTCCTTTTGAAGTTTTTCATTATCATCAATCAGATTATTAATCCTATACTCATAGTCTTTTCTTTCAGAGTTTAATCGATTGACCTTATATTGCAATCGCATGGCTTTAGCATGGATCTCTTGAAATGCATCAAGCAGTATGTCGTATTTGACCTCAATTGGCTCATTCTTGAACTCTCCATCACTTTCACAGTCATTTAGTCCCGAGCCAACCATGAAGCATATATTTGATTCTTCTTCGCGATCACAATCTTCATCACTTGAAGAGTCTGAGTCACTGTTCTCCCAAGCGATGTACACGCTTTTCTGCTTTATGTTCTTGTCTTCAGGAAATTTCCTACTTGCTCTTTGCTTCAATTTCAGGTCAGGGTGATGAGTCAATATTCTCTTCATTTCACTTAGCTTATTGTGCTAGATTTATTCAGAGAATTGAGCTAGAATGTCCAATATTTTCCCACTTTCACTAATTGTGCTTAATTTGACCAGAAATTCTTATTTTAATTAATTTGAATTATCTGGGGATAATTATTTGATTTATTAATTACAGGTAAATTTTGGAAATAATATTTAGGACGAAAAGGTTTTTGGTTTCCTTATTGGCTGCAAGTAGAGACGTCGAGGGGTGCTTCAAGAAGGGCAGCATCCGTCCAACACTTTATTCAAATGGGATGCACACGTGGAGGCTCATTTTACTTTTTGGCTTGGATGTGCTTCAGAGAAAAGGTGGTGCAACAAGAAAT
This sequence comes from Vigna umbellata, assembly GCF_029865625.1. Taxonomy (NCBI): domain Eukaryota; kingdom Viridiplantae; phylum Streptophyta; class Magnoliopsida; order Fabales; family Fabaceae; genus Vigna; species Vigna umbellata. The sequence goes on from NC_142173.1 coordinate 3,058,423, forward strand.
AATTGGGGAGCTGTGTGCTTAATTTATTAGAAGGAAGAGGGGTCACGGCCCACACTTGGAACCACGCGTCCAGGAGCTTCCTCTCGGTGCAACACACATCCATGTTCACGGTCCACAGCAGTAGCGTCACATGGGTGCAAAAAGAGAACGCATCCAACACGGCCCACATCTTCATTTTTCCAGCAAGGGGCAGCCACGTTAGTACCGGGGATGGCATCCAGCATTTTCCAACAACACGGGCCACACTTCCAAGCACGAGCCAGCAAGAAGTGTTGACACAGAGAGCAGAAGTGGCAAAAAGAAGAAGCAGAACAGCGTCCAGAAATCCAACGTCCAAGCAGCTCACGGTCTTGCATGGGAGAAGAGAGCCCAATGATGATTAGAAGTGAAGGTGTTGAACGTCCATGTGCACGAGAAGCATCCAGCAACGTAAGGAGGTGCGTGATCCAGCAAAGAAGTGAAGACGTGGTGCATGGGAAAACAATTCACGCATTCACACAAGCTGGGTCCAGTAGGAGCAGATTGGTCACGCTTCCAGGCAGCAAATTGAAGAGGTGCACCTAGCACATTAATGCCCAGCAAAAGCAAAGTCACGGAGAGCAAAAAGAAGTTATGATGCGTTTAGCAAAGAGGAGCAACTTCGTATCCGGAGGTGAATGGTAGCAGCAGGGGTGCAGAAGGGAAATGAAGATGCTACATCTTCTCGCGTCCAGCAGCTTGGAGAGACACACGAGGAGAACACACAGCCGCTACATCCTTGAGGGCTTTTCTTTCTTTTAATATGGTTTACACGGACGAGCAGGGGAAGGAGGTTTTGGGAGTGATGTAAGGTAGAGAAAGAAAAAAAGGAAGAACGGAGATTGAGAATGGAGGGTTACGGCTAGGGATTCTTTTTTCTTTTTCTTTGCATTGAGCTATTGTCCAGCATGTTGTGAGCAGTCGCCACTTACATTAATCTCGGCTTTTGAACGTTTGCACAGGAGAGGATGATGGTTAAGATAGGAAGTTGAGCTGCAGCTGCCACATCTATTAGACTTTGCTTTGGAATGTGGTCGAGGGAGCTTTTATGTTTTGCTTAGAAGAATGTAGGAGGAGAGAATAGGAGCTGGAACCCGTGAGGTAGAAAGAAAGAAGCGCGAAAGTAGAAGGAAGTGTGCTAACACATTGAACGGTGTTGGCTAGAAGAGTCATGGAGATGAAATGAGAAGTAGATTAGGTGGGACTAGGTGTTGTCTCGTTCAGAGGGCAGCACGAAAGCTTTCATTTTTCTTTCTTTCACTGTTAACATTTATTTAGTGCCATTTCCTTGATGAATTAATGCTTAGTTTAATTGTTGTTGCATTTTTATTTTATTCAAACACATTTGCCTTCAAGTTGTTCGATTCGATTTATTTTTGGAGCTGCATAGTGATTTTATTAGGGGGAATTCATTTTCCTTTCTTTCAGAAAAAGTGACGTTTTAAATTTTAGGACATGTTAGGTTTTTATTTACTTATTGCTAATTTCGTTTTAGAGGTTTCTTTGGGTTTTAATTGGAGAAATAGGAAAATCACACACGGTGGCATTTAAAAAGGATTGACGTATTTTTAGTTAAGTGTTTTTATATTAATATGTTGCATTTCACTTGTTATCTTGTTTTAAGGTGTTGTTTCAATTTCGGTTTTCTTTTACTGATGCTTCTACTTTTCAGTTTAATGTTTTCATTTACTTTAATGTTTCCAATTGTATTCAGTTGTGTTTAATTCTCATTTTTAATTTCGTTTTTTGCATTCACAAAACTCTTCACCAACCCCCCACTTTGTGTTTGATCTGAGACTCGAACCACAATTTGGTCCTTGAGAGACGACCTAGGAGTCACTTCCTAGCACTATACTGCATTATTAATGCACATCAAATTTGATGGGCCGCGACAGCCCGCATCAAAATTTGGCGCCACTGTTGGGGACCAAAGGTTCAGTCTTAGGTTTTGGTTGTGTTAGTTGTGTTTTGTCTTGTGTTGAGATGTGATGTTCTGTTTTTGTATACGTGCCGTATGTGTTTTTTCTGTTAAATAAAAAAAATGTGTTGTGTTTTAGTCGTTTTGTAATTTTTAGTATTTTTATTTTTCCATGTCTACCTATTCTGATTATGTGAATACTGCATATTCTGTCTGTGCCTATGACAATGATTCTCCTTCTACATCTAACTCTGAGTATAGTACTCATGTTTATTCTGCTGATTTTTATAATGAGAACAATATAGCTCATCCTCAAACTTCTGAGAGCTCCCTTTGGGAGCCGGTTCCACCTAATGAGGATGGTGATCATTTAGTTCTCACCACTGGACTGATAAATTTGCTGCCCCAGTTTCACGGTCTTGTAGATGAATGCCCACATGAACATTTGGATAGGTTTTATCGAATTTGCCCTTTAATGAAACTTCCAAATGTCCCGGATAATCTAGTTTTCTTAAGGGCATTCCCGCACTCATTAGAAGGAGCAACAAAAGATTGGAAAGACTTTCCTCCTCCAGGATCAGTTACCAGATGGGAAGATCTTGAGCATAAATTTCTGAGCAAATTCTCCCATGTGCAAGATGGATACATCAACGGTCCTGGATGGAATGACCCTACCTTGGGATGGTATAATGCTCCACAACATCAGTATCAAGAACCACCATTCCAGATACTTTTATGCCTCCGCCAGTCCAGCAATACGAGAGTCAGTAGTATGGTGATCCTGCCCAAATAGCTCCTCAACTTCTACTTCTGAGCCTAAATTGGAGAAGCTACTGAAGCAGATGACAGTGCAAAATATTCAGTTTCAGCAAGAAACCATGAAGTTTCATCACGAAACACAAGCTGCCATTCAGAGTTTGAATGATCAGATAGGGCAGATGGCTATTCAGCTCAATCAGGAACAGTCTCATGATTTAGAGGAATCATCATTTCAGACTGTTCAGATTCCTGATGATGATAGTGTCATCCACACAGTAGAGGGGGAGTAGAGTCATGAGCTTACGACTGTGCCACCTACTTTCCCACCCTCCTATGGCCCCACTCTTGCACATAAGGAGACTGATGAAGATTTTGAGGACCAGGCAGGTATAAGCAATAATTTTGAGTCAGGTAGACCATTTTCATCTTCCACTACTTTTCCAATCTTTAGGGAAGTGGAGGTAAACATACCTCAAATTGATTATTCTGTTGATGATTATGCTATTGATGATTATACTGTTGAGGGGTATGTTGATGATTATATTGTTGATGAGCATGTTTTTAATTTCCCCTCTTTGCATGATGAGAATCACTTTTTGCTATCACATCCGAATGTTTATTCTCCATGCATTGAACATGAATCTGAGTTTGTGTTTGATATTGTTTCTGAATTTGAAATTGATTCATGTTCTGAGGATGTATTTGAGGCTCAATATGATGAATTGGGATTGGGTGTTATACCCCTGCATGTAATTTCTGTAGAGACACATTGCACTAACCATGTTGTAGGAGGTACACATGAATTTGACCAACATGCACCCATGCTGGAAGACAAAGGTGCCAGTATACATAACAGTTCGAAGATCAATAGGTAACAGCTGAACCTGCTCATCAACAATCACTTTTTAGATCCAGCTATGGAAGACATTTCCCTGCTAGATCAAATTTAGAGGATGAAGCAGTTCATCCTCAAAACTTCCGTGCTGGATCATGTAGTGGAAGACATCTCCCTGATATAGTCCAAAATTGGCAGCTTCCACCATAACCCAGGGGAGTTTTCTTTTTCCTTCTTCCCCGTTTTCCTACTTTTATTGCACTTGTCCGTGATCTGTTTACTGTTTTGATTGCTGATCTTATGCTTAGAACACATTGAGGACATTGTGTAGTTTAAGTATGGTCTATTGGGGGAGATTCTGATTTTTTTCTTTGTTAGTTTTTGTTTTCTGTATTAAATTTTTTCTGTTTTAAGTTGTTTTTATCGTAACTTATGTACAGTTTTACATGTTCTCTTGATTTCTGGATTTTGGTTAAAGTTGTAGACTCATCTTTCACTTCATTTGACTGATACTTATGGCTTGAAATCTTTGGTTTTCTTTGCGTGGAAAGATGATTATGATATTTGAGAGGTTGATTGATTGTGACAGAAAATACCCTATGCGAGATTTGAGCCACTTTATTTCTTTTTTGTGTGTGATATGTCTCTTGATTGCTTGCGCATATGCCTTGGCTTGACTCTTGTTGTTAACTCTTGATTGATATGCATGTTTAGACGTGATAAAGGCATTTTTCTTCTTGAGCCTCTCTAGCCAAATAAGCTTACCTTGTTCTGATTCTTTGAAAACCCTTTTTGAGCCTATACTTTCCTCATTTCTTTGTTTTGAAGCTCATACACTAGCCTTAAGTGAAAAACCATGATTACCTTAACCTTAGGGAATTTTGGAGCTTTGGAAGTGTTTTGGAAACAAGTGTGGCCTCCTTAGGGATTCTTATGAGTTGGCTAGTTGGTTCCTCTTCTTGTTTTGTTTTTGTAAATATATGTGTATCTTGTCTTTTACAGTTTTGTTTTGAAAAGAGAGAAAAGAAAAGAGAAAAAAATAAAAAATAAAAATAGAAAAAAAAATGAATGAAAAAAAATGTGAATAAGGGAGTCAAGAAGAGGATTGAATTAGAGGTCTGGGTATGATTTTACTGTTTTACACTTGTTCCCCATTGCTCCTCTATTTCTTTTGGTTTGTAACTTGTCATCCATATTTTATCCTCCCTTATCCTTGGCCCCATTACAACCATGAAAAGACCTTTTGATTTGAACATGCATATGTTTTGAGTGTTGATATTAGAGGCTTGCCAAGTTTGTTGTTGTTTGCTTTCTTGAGGGCATTGTGTTGAAATTCTTTACCTTATACACTTGAGAGAAACACTGATAGTGCATCTGTGAGGTTTTGTTACTTTTGATTCACCTCTTGAGCTGATTGATTATTTTACCGTGTTTGAAATGCTTGGATGATTTCATGAGTATCCGCTTTCCTTGATTCTATGTTGGATATTATCTACTACTTTTCTCTGTCCAGATTCCTTGAGGACTGTGTAATTTTGTTTGTTTCCTTGTTAGTTTTTGTTTTCTGTGCGTTGAGGGCGCCTAGGCGTGAATCGGTGCTCGAAGGTTGGCATTCAGCGTCCCTGAAAGCACACCCAGGCATGGGTGCGAGAATTCCAGCGCTGAGGGCCCTAGAAAAGGGAGCCCAAGCGTGGTTGTGAAACATCCAACACTGAGGGCCCAGAAAAGGGTGCCTAAGCATCCTACGACCTTCAACAACCTTCTCTTTTGGTGCTCTTTCTATCCTTTTTGTGTTCCAACTTCTTGAGATTTTAATTCCTTTTCCAATTCATCCCAATTTTCTACAAAACCAAGGGAATTTAGTGATAAAATCCTCAAGTATAAGCTCAAGTCTTTTATTCATCAAAATAATTGGAAAGGAATAGAACTAGCAAGTTTCTAAGTCAACAAGGATTGATTTAGTATAAAAATTGCATATCAGATCAGCCTTAGATACATGGTCAAATGATGGAGTAAGGATAGAGATACGATCATGTGTTAGTACTCCAAGGTAAGACCTAAAAACATCTACATTTGGTCCAAATGCTACTCTGGTGACCACGTCAAATGACAGGTGTCCTCTCACCTGCATTTCTTCTAAGTATAAGTTGTCTTAATCTCGTCGCTCCTTTGGTGGGTCTAGATGGAACGACTTCATACCCTAATGAATGTGGTTCCTCAGCCATATATTTGTCACAATAAATAAGATGAAAGATTAATAAAAGACTTATAAAATAACATATATTGTCTAACAAAAGCCATACATTTTTACACAAATATGAAATTCATACATAATCATATGGATTGGTCATATGTATATTCCCTCATTGTGATCTTCCCGAATTGCATGTACAACATCAACTAGAGGGTCATCATCCAAATTTATTGTTGTTTTAAATGGATGGTTGTCAACAATATGAAGATTACTTATATTTGTCTTCTTTATCATCAATTTGTCTTTTTCCGTTAAGAGTGACATACCAATGGTCAGACGTAGGATCTTTGACATAAAAAACCTGACTTGCTTGATATGCCATGATAAAGGGTTCGCCTCCATAACCAACCTTTCGAAAATCAACTAGTGTTATACCAAGTTCATCTATTTTGACACCTCTCTTATTGTCAATCCACTTACATTTGAAGAGTGCAACAAAAAACTTACTGTAATCAACCTCCCATATCTCTTCTATTTTACCATAATATCTCATTGATCCAACTACAGGATTTTGATCTTTGGATGTGGAAAATTGTAGGGACTCAGCTTCTAGACTGACGCCACTATTTTGTATCGTGCTTTTATCATCCAAAGTCTTTGTATAGAATGTGAAATTATTAATTTCATAGCCTTTACAACTTACAACATCAAAATTTAAACCATTTTCTAGCCACAACAAAGTCTCAAAAGACCCTGATTCTTTCAAAACTTCAGATTTGAACCAGGACAAGAATGTTCTGTTACGCTCCATCAACTGTCATTTCTCTTATTGTCTTGGATACTTGTCCTTTACAACGACTTTGTATGCTTGGAAAAATGGGATCACCTCATATGTGTTGTTTAATATGTACAAATGTGCTTGCATCAACTCTTCACAACTTTTCGTCATCACATTCACACCTCATAGGCTTTTACTTCTAGAACATCGATTCAACCATGATGTCCGAGGAATTCCTATCGGATTTGCTTTAGTCATATAATCACAGCAAAACTCGATACTTTCTTCAGCAATATACCTTTCAGTCATTGAACCTTCTAGACGATATTGATTTTTGCGTACCCTTTCAAAATCTTCATATAACGCTCAATATGATACACCCATCTTAAGTATAGTGGTCCATACAACTTGATTTCTCTGACCAAATGAACAATTAAATACACCATGATGTCAAAAAAGGATGGAGGGAAAAAAATTTCTAGCTGACACAAGATGATAATAATGTCGCCTTGAAGTTCATCTAACTTTGTAGGATCGATGACTTTACTACAAATTAACGAGAAAAATGAGCACAATCGAGTTATGGTCCGCCTAAATTTTTTGGGCAAAATTCCACGAATTGCCACTGGTAACAATTGTTCCATTAAGACGTGACAATCGTGAGACTTTAGTCCAACAAGCGTTAAGTCTTGCATTGACACTAAGATCTTGGTATTTGAAGAGTATCCTTGTGGTGCCTTGATACTCTTTAAACAAAGGCAAAAACTTATCTTCTATTGTCTGGACATTGCGTAACATACAGGGGACAAATCAATATGTTTATCAATCTCTTTTGCTACCAACTCTTCTCGGATCTTCATGTTAACCAAATTCAAACGAGCATTCACTCCATCTTTTGTTTTTGCTTGAATGTTGAGTAGTGTACCAATCAATCTATCACACACATTCTTCTCTACATGCATTACATTTATGCAATGTCTAACATATAACTTTCACCAATATGGAAGATCAAACAATATTGATTTCTTCTTCCAAGGGGTCGTTACAGATGACTTCTTGGACGTTTTCCCAAATACATGATGCACTTTATTAACTTTTAACGGACTTCAAGGCTAGTAAGTGGAATTGGTGCATCATCTTTCTCTTGTTGTCCATTGAATGTCTTTTTAACCTTCGATATGGATGATTAGGTTGTAAAAATCTTCGATGACACATATACATTGTCTTCCTTCCCTGTTTTAATTGCTGAGCTGTAGTGTTTTCTACACATATAGGACATGCTTTATGACCCTTCACACTGTACCCCGACAAATTACCGTAAGCTGGGAAGTCATTAATGGTGCAAAATAACATGACATTCATCATGAAAGTTTCAGAAGCAAAGGCATCAAATATTTCACTCCCACCAACCCACAACAACTTCAAGTCTTCAACTAGGAGCCTAAGATAAACATCTATGTCAACATTCACACCATCATGTACTTTCTTTTCATGCACAACCTAGGAGATAAATTGTAAATTATCAGTATAACGGGCTAACAGCTGTGATTAAAACTTAAATTACCAAATGGGTTCATTCCATCAATAGCTAAACCAAACCTAAGATTTCTACATTCTTGACCAAATTGGGGGAATTCTTGTTCAATATTTTTCCATTCCTTTGAATCAAATGGATGCCGAAGCAGTCCATCAATGGTTCTCTCATCTGCATGCAATCTTAGGTTTTTAGCGTCTTTCGAATTCGCGAACAAACGCTTAAGTTTGGCCATGAGTAGAAGGTATCAAACTACTTTCAAAGAAGAACCACTTTTTTCTGTGTAACCACTATCTTCACTGTTGTTTTTAGACTTGTATCATGTTAACCCACATTTTGGACAGTTTGTCAAAACTTCATACTCATTCCTATATAATATGCAATCATTCAGACATGCATGTATCCATTTACATACTACACCCATCGGACAAAGCATTTTTTTTGCATCCCAATTACGAGTATGTAATGTATTTCCATGTGGCAGCATTTCATTCAATAGCGACAACAATTCTGTAAAACTCTTATCAGTCCATCCATTGGTCGCCTTTAAATTCATGAGTTTTAACACCGTTGACAACCGTGTGAATTTAGTTGAACCCACATATAAAGAAGTCTCTGCATTAGTGGACATCGTTTCATATACATGCGCTTGGGAAAGCTTCTACGCCAACATCGCGAATCATGTCGTCTAAGTTGTCTTCTTCTGGTTGATCTTCTATGGTGGAATCGAATACATTTTAAGTTGGAGAGACAGTTGCAAAGTCTATTAATTCGTCGTGCCATATCCATGTTATATAATGTTGTACGAAACCATCATAGATAAGATGTTCCCAAATATTGGTTGCATTCATTTTCCTCCCATTCTAACATTTGACATAGGGACATCTAAACTTGACTTCATCATCACTTGTACTCGCATTACGTTGCGCGAACTGTATGAATTAATCCAATGTTGATCCGTACGCATATTTACTGAAATTGTTTACACAATTTCAATAATCTTGAATGATCACTTTGATCATTTTTGTATTCAAGGTCTGACCTTATCCCATTCAAGAAGATTCACTTTTTTTAGTTTATTAAACATATATATTTTAAACAATATATCTAAAATTTCACAAAAAGTTTTCAACATTTCGCATTGCTCTTCAAGTTACACGAAATGAAAGCGATTATAAATCACAATCAAATAAGCACCCGAAGATCAATACAAAACACAACTGCAAATTTTCATGAAATTTAAGACATGTATATTAAAATTTATATGTATTAATAAACTATGAAAAAGTTATTACTCTTCTTAAACTGTCCAACCGGATAATTCAAGATTAATTACTTGTAAATTATTATTACCATGTCCTCCCTATTCATTTGTAAAAAGTACCTTTGTTCAAAAAAATTTGTATTGAATCTCAAAGGGGAAACTAAGGCTAATTCACAAACAATAATATATATTCAAGCAAACAAATAATTACATATGGAACATCATTCTAACCATCAAATGGCAATAAAACTGCTAGTCCTATAACTAATATATCAATCTCACAACAATAATTATCAAACACATATTGATATTAATCACCAAATAATAATAAAATTCATAATCATATCACCAATATATCAATCTCACAACAATAATTATCAAATTAATATTCATCTTAATCACCAAATAACAATAAAATTGATAATTCAATCACCAATATATCAATATCAAAATAATTATCAAACACATATTATCAAACACAAAAAAAAACTTGTGAAATGAACTAACTAGTAGCGAAGTGGAGAGCAATGCGCGAAAGATATGGAGGTAGCGTGGAGAGCAGTTCGTTTGGTTGGAGACTCCAAGGCAATAACGGAGTTCCTTTATGTGGCATCGGTGGAGACGTTGGGGCAACGGTGGAGGGAGCAGCAGCAGAGAGAGTAGTGATGTAGAAACGTTGTTGGAGGAGTGAGATGCACAACCCTCGGTGTGACAAAAATGGAGGCCCCGTGGTCGTTGAAGGTAGTGGCAGAGGGAGCAGCGGTATCGTTGGAGGCAATGAGATGCACAACCGTGAGCGCGACACAAATGGAGCCACTATGGTGGAGTCCTTGGAGGTTGTTCAGACCTCGATAAATGTACCAAATCGTATCAAGTAATATAAAATTGTAAGCCAAGTATCGTATCCCAGAAGACTCATGACACTAAATAGACATGTAATACCTCAACAAATTACGACTTAAGAATAACTTCATTCGTTTAAAATGCAAAATACAGAAAAAGTAAATATGAATCCAATTTCATCAATTACGGCAAAACACAAAGGTGAGTGAATGATATTGATAATATGAGATGAGTATGTTGTTGGGATTTATATTTCACCGTCCTTACTCTCATGCATATATGAATTTATCTTCTTCATTCAATTGTTAGTATCACTCTCTAAATTACTTAAAACCCGATCACTCGGCGAAGAAAGTCCAACCTTAATTATTAGACCACAATCCCTTGAATCCCTAATAATTAATTCTGCATTACGAACAGAAGTTTAAGACAACCGAACCTCCTATCCCCATCCCTGGGCAATATTTCTTTTGGGAGATATTCTCCATATCGTGGTTTCTAGGTATTTCCTAATAACAAAGAAGATCATAAAATCATGCCATGAATGGTTAAAACATAACAAGCATAAAGAAAAGGAAAAAACCCCTAACAATTAATGAAAGAAGCATATAGCAATTCAAAACAAATTCAAATACATGAGAGTTTAAAGGTTACATCTTCCCTAACAACAAATAAGATTAGTTCTCCATTGTCATGAAGAAACTAGGTGTACAATGGAATGAAAGTGATAGAAAAATCCTAGAAACTAAAGAGGAGAGCTCTTGCATCCAATTCTGCCTCCAAAGAGTCGAAAAGTGTGATTTGCGTCTCTACCATCCTAAGATCCAAACCCCAACATATACAGGTCCTTAAATAGATCAGAAAATAAAGTCCAAGCCCAAGATGTTGGTGCTCCACGCTGCTACTTAGGGTGCCTAGGTGAGCTTGCGAGAGAAGTGGCGCTCAGCGACCCTTGAAGGGCCCCCAAGCGTGGTGCGGCACATGAAGTCTGGCGCTCAACGCCCCTGAAAGGGCGCCCAGGCATGGCTCCACGACATATCGCGCTGGGGGCCTCAAAAAAGGGCCCCTAATCGTCCTGCGGCCTTTCTATAGCCTTCTCTTTTGGTGCTTTTTCTGTCCTTCGGAGTTCCAACTGCTTGCTACTTTAACTCCTCTTCTAAATAATTCCAATATCCTACAAAATCAAGGGAAATTAGTAATAAAATCATCAAGTCTAACCTCAACTCTCTTCAATCACAAAATAAACTTGAAGCAAGGAATCAATAAAGTTTCTAAGTCAAAAAGGGTTAAATTAATATAAAAATTGAATCACTAATAATGGTAACTTCAACCGTTATTAGAAGCCGACGGAGAGAGCAGTGGAGAAGCGACATAGAAACAGGCAACAACGCAATGAGAAGAAGACACACGAGGAAGCAATGAACAGTGCGTTTTGTTTTAACTCTCGAAAATTTTAACCTACGAATGAGATACTACCTCGGTTCCTCAAATAACCGAGGCAGTAGGCACTCTACTGCCTTAGTTGTATAGTATATTGATGCATAAACCTTAAGAAAAACTCAAAATACATTCTGTAATGGCAATTTTGAAATTATAGCCAGCGTATATGCCTCGGTCTGTGGGCAAACCGAACCATAAAGCCCCTACGACATCGGCTAAGCGAAAACCGAGGCAATATAGGTTGCCAAAGTGGATTTTGGAACGTTCAATTTGAGACGTTGACTAGTTGTGGCAGGACATATTGCCTCGGTTCTGAGCACAACCAAGGCAGTATTCCCTACTCTAGGATTTTTCAGAGGATGTTAGTGCTTGCAGAGGGATTTTGCGGAGTTATATGCTTCAGTTGACAAGATAACCAAGGTAGAATGTTATTCCCAAAAAGGTGTCAGACAAAAACTCTGATTTGAAGATGGGGTAGTTGGTTGGCGAAGGGTTTTATGCCTCAATTTCCTTTTTAACCGAGGCAATAAAGCCTTTAGGCATCAATTATTTATGAATCGAGGCATATACTTTGGCTTTTATTACGAAACTGCCACCGTGTTTTTATACGCTTCAATTTTTACGAAATCGAAGCGTATATAGCGCATTAGAAACCCTTGTTTTTACTAGCGGTATATAATCATTTAAGTATATCTAGCCAATATTAGATTTTGTAGAGAATTTTAATAAAATGATTTAAGATAATATTTTGGATACTATAAATTACATTAAAATATTATATATATTTGGATGTTTACAATGTTAAAAAAACTTAATAATTTTATAAAATTTGTGATAAAATATTTTATTTTTAATATTTTTATTATAGAAAAAATATTACAAAGTGTTTTGGTTGAATTGGTCCGAGTGTCGATCGTCCTTCTTTGCTTTATTCTCTTTTGATCTTCAATTCTTCCCGAGAACGCGATCCACTCCAATTGGTTGTTGACTTGTAAAAGACACTCCGACGCTCAAGTCAGATATCTTTCATAAAGAGGTTTATATTTTATTCGGACAGAAAAGGATCATTGTACCTGGACATCAGTTGTCTACTTATAAGGCTTGTAACAGTCACGTCCATTGATTAACCATTAGTGCAATATATTTTAGGTAATCAAACCCAATAATTAAATCATTAATGTCGTATATTTGTAGAGTGTAAGGCAAACTGACCTATTAGTACCTGCTTAATGACAATCAATTACGATCGATATACTTTATATAATACATAAGCCCCCCAAGTCCGAGCAAGCTCTTTGTTAAAAGAGCTGCGTAGGGATTATTATGAGCTTTAAAAGAGGTCGCTCACATTGTCTTTAGGGAGTCTATCTTCAATGTTTTAAGTCTTCATTGCTCTATGTACCGAGTGGCGAACTCTAGGAGTTCTCTTTGGATTTGTTAGTTAGGCTGAACAAAAAATGCTAAGAGTTCTCTTTGAAATTTTTTCCTCTACAAGAGATTTTCACTCCAAAAAATATGTTTTTAAATAAAGTAAACGCTTCAATATTTATTTTTATAATGAATGACATTGGAACCTGACAAAGCTAAACCTATTGAGTAGTTGATTGATAAGAGTTCTTTTCTGAACTTCCTGCGTTGAGTGCAGATTTCTGAAGGCATTTTTCTGACTTCCCTCCGCACGGCTTAAGGCAGGAGTCATTTTTCTGACTTCCTGTGTCGAGCGGAGATTTCTGAAGCCATTTTTCTGACTTCCTATGTTGAGCTGTGATTTCTGAAGCCATTTTTCTGACTTCCCCCCAAGCGGCTTGAGGCAGGAGTCATTTTTCTAACTTCCTGCATTGAGCGGGGATTTCTGAAGCCATTTTTCTGACTTCCCCCCAAGCGGCTTGAGGCAGGAGTCATTTTTCTGAGTTACTGCGTTGAGCGGTGATTTCTGAAGCCATTTTTCTGACTTTCCCCCGGGAGGCTTGAGGCAGGAGTCATTTTTCTGACTTCCTGCGTTGAGCGGAGATTTCTGAAGCCATTTTTCTGACTTCCCCCCAAGCGGCTTGAGGCAGGAGTCATTTTTCTGAGTTACTGCGTTGAGCGGGGATTTCTGAAGCCATTTTTCTGACTTCCCCCCGAGCGTCTTGAGGTAGGAGTCATTTTTCTGACTTCCTGCGTTGAGCGGGGATTTCAGAAGCCATTTTTCTGACTTCCCCCGAAGCAGTCCTAAGGTAGGAGTCATTTTCCTGACTTGCTACGTTGAGCGGGGATTTCTAAAGTCATTTTTCTGACTTCCCTTCTAGCGCCCATTATAACCTGACCAAGTTGAGGTGTGAACCTCTTTGAGAATAATATTTTATAATTTAAAATTAAGAGTCTTTAGAACCTGAAAAGGTTGAACGTAGCTCTGAACCATCCTTTGCATAATATTTTATAATTTAAAATTAAGAGTCGGTAGAACCTAATAAGGTTCAACACTGCTCTGAACCATCTCTGCATAATATTTTATACTTTTTATAATTTAAAATTAAGAGTCGTTAGAACCTCACAAGGTTGAACGCAACTCTGAATTATCCTCTGCATAATATAATTTAAAAGAAAGAGTTGGTAGAACCTGACAAGGTTGAACACAGCTCTGAATCATTGTGTGCATAATATTTTATAATTTAAAATTAAGAGTCGGTAGAACTTGACAAGGTTGAACGCAGCTCTGAACCATCCTGTGCATAATATTTTAAAATTTAAAATTCAAAGTTGGTAGAACCTGACAAAGTGGAATGCAGCTCTGAACCATCGTGTGCATATCATTTTATAATTTAAAATTAAGAGTTGGTAGAACCTGACAAGGTTGAACGCAGCTCTGAACCATACTGTGCATAATATTTTATAATTTAAAATAGAGTCGTTAGAACCTGACAAGGTTGAACGCAACTCTGAACCATACTGTGCATAATATTTTATAATATAAAATACAAGGTTGAATGTAGCTTTGAACCATCCTGTGTATAATATTTTATAATTTAAAATTAAGAGTCCTGACAAGGTTGAACGCAACTCTGTGTGCATAATATTTTATAATTTAAAATTAAGAGTCGGTGGAACTTTACAAGGTTGAACACAGCTTTGAACCATCATGTGCAGAATATTTTATAATTTTTATAATTTAAAATTAAGAGTGGTTAGAACTTGACAAGGTTGGACGCAACTCTGAATCATCCTGTACATAATATTTGATAATTTAAAATTAAGAGTTAGTAGAACCTGAACCTGGCAAGGTTGAACGCAGCTCTAAACCATCCTGTGCATAATATTTTATAATTTAAAATTAAGAGTCGTTAGAACCTGACAAGGTTGAACGCAGTTCTGAACCATCCGATGCATAATATTTTTACTCACAAAAATGAGTTAAAAAAATATATTATAATTTGGAAATTATAATGTAAATTAGAACCTGTCAAGGTTGAATGTAGGGTTGAACGTTTCTGAAAGTTCTCAAAATAAAAGACATGCCTTTAGGAATTATTACGGAATTTTTTACTCTTATCGCAAAACCTGGTGTTGATTCAAAGTAGCGATGTTGAGGACTTCAAGGGGATATCGTTGGACCCACAGTGGGCCCCAAAATGTTTCGGTTGAATTGGTTCGAGGGTCAGTCGTCTTGCTATGCTCTCTTTTGATCTTCAATTTTCCCTAATAACGTGATCCACTCCGATGGGGTTGTTAACCTGCAGGAGACACTCGGACGCTCAAGTAAGATATGTTCCATAAAGAGGTCTATATTTTATTAGGACAGAAAATGATCATTATACCTGGACATAAGTTGTCTACTTATAAAGCTTGTGACACTGACATGCATTGATTAACCATTAGTGCAATATATTTTAGGTAATCAAACCCAAAAATTAAATCATTAATGTGGTATATTTGTAGAGCGTAAGGCAAACTGACCTATTAGTACCTGCTTAGTGACAATCAATTCCGATCGATATACTTTATATAGTACACAAAGAAGTAGATAAATGCTTTTAGAATATAATTTTATAAATATAATTTAGATAATTCAAATTTGTTGTAAAATCATTTTGAATACAATTAATTGTCTTATTTCATTATGTTTTGGTATTCACTTATTCCTCTCGTTATAGTTTATACAAATATTACACAATTGTATTACAAAAAGTTATTTTCACTCAACTATTGCTGAAAATAAAATTTAAAGTAATTACTACTTATTTTACATAACAAAATGTATTCATATTTTCATTTCAAAAAATATTATCTAAATAATTTTTTCATAAAATTTAAATATTATTTTCTTACATCATTAGGATGACAATATGACCCTATAAACTGACATCATTATAATATGAATTGATTATCCACTATAGCAATTATACGTTGTCACGTTTCACTAATATTACAAGGTTGTAATTTAACAAAATAAATAAAAATAACATTTTGCATAAAGAATAAGAATTAAATTGACACGAGATAGACGCGTTAAATAATTCTAAAATAAATTAGAACAAAACACTCGTACATTAAATATTTACACTTTTTTAATATTGCATTAATTATTTATTTATTAGATAATTTAAATTTATACATATATGCACAAAAACACATATATATAATTTTTATATAAATTATTTAAACACTATATTTAAAATTTATGAGACATAGTCACAAATTACATTCATTGATATATTAATTATATAATAAAATAATATAGAACATAATAATATTTTTCCAATTAAAGTATATTTTACTGACTAAATATTTTTAAGAATGGAAAAGTATAATATTTTTTTCTTTATAAATTTGTATTTAACTTTCTATATTTCAATATTGGGTTTTAAATATGAAACATAGTCAAAATTTACATGTAATTATATCTTAAAATAATAAATAAGTTTTTAATATTTTTATTTTTAAATAAATTCTGTTGACTAATTATTTTTGAATGTAAAAAAGTATAATAAGTATTTCTCTATAAATTTATGGTTATCTTTCGGAAAACAATGGCAAAGACTTTTCCTTCTATTCATATTTTAAATCCTTAAAAAACATAGAAAAGAGATATGAGAAAAGTTGAGATAAAACCTATTGAAATTTTAGTTATAGTCATGATTCATTTTAGTTTTACACATGCTGAATTAAGTAGCAAAAATGATGCTTTTATATGCAATGTTAAATGTGCAGTTAAATGTGAGACTAAATTATTTTCTCCATCATATGATAAATGCATTAAAGATTGTCGATCACACTGCAATAGATCCTCTGATCCTGTTTATAAATGTTTTACTAGTTGTGACTTAGTGAAGTCCACTTCCTATAACACAAGTATGCACTTTCTCAAAATATTTACTTGTTTTCATAGTTTTACATTTTCATTTAGATTTCATTTTATTAATTAATTTTTTTCATAACTCTGACAATTAGTTTTCCTATTGCTTATAATTTTAACCATTGACTTTACTTTCTTTTCAGATGCTCATGATCTTACAAATAACGTTATGAATACATGCATGCAAGAATGTAAAAAAACTGTAATTTGTGGGAAGAACTTTTGAAAAAATTGATAGAAGAAATTATGTTCTACAAAATTTTCAAAAATAATCTTGATTAATAAACAATGTTGATTTATTTTCATTCTTATTGTCTAACTACTCCTCCATCTTATGTGTTACTTTTTACTATTGCAACTTGAGTATGAAATAAAATAAATAAAATCAAAAAATTTTATTTTGACAATATTATCATCGATTTCCATTAAGAAAATTACCAAATATTCTAGAGAAAAAATGATATTTAAGGTGTGCGAGCAAGGTATTAAGATATAATGTGAATTAAAACTATGAATATGTAACCTCCCTCCCGGGTTATTATAGTGTTTTAAGACAAAATTTTATTGAAAGAGTGTAATGCAATTAAGGTGACAATTTTAATAGTTTTAGTATTTTATAAATTTTAAAATAGTCTAGTTCAAGTCAAAACTATATTTAATAGATTATGCTATGATTAAATTTCTTTTAAGAATAACCTAGCTTTGACACATAACATATCTAGATTCAATTAAACTAAATTCTAACTATGAAAACATGTAACACACCATAGCTTATTTGCACATCATAAAAAAGAAACCTCTCATGCTATTAGAATAACAGCGTGAAGTTAGATTATTGTTATTTTATAATTATTTATATTCTTAATAGATCTAATGTTTTTAAAAATAATTATTACATATACTAATCAAGTCATGCAAATAAAAAAGTTTATTATCCTTTTTTTCTAATTCTATAGTTGTAATCAAAGTTTATCATTCTTTAATAATAGTAAAAATTTTCCATAGAAACATCGTTTTATATATATATATATATATATATATATATATATATATATATATATATATATATATATATATATATATATATATATATATATATATATATATATATATATATATATTAAATATAAATACATTTTACGACATATTAATTGAATGTATTTTATGGTATTAAGTATTTAATTTCATGAAATATATTATTTATTTCTTAATTTAATTATGTGTTGTATTTTTTATATTTTTTATTATTTTAATGAAATTTTAGTTAGAAGTATTTTTCCCTACATTTTTAAAATATTTAAATTAAATTTCTATTATTTAAAAGTAAGAACTTAAATAAAAATATTCAAATTTGGAAAAAGTTAAATTTTAATTTATTATTTAAATAGGTGTCGAAGCTAATTTCTCATACAATAAAATTATGTCTAATTAATTGGGTGGATATTTTATTTGGTAATAATATATTATTTGTCAAATGTAAATTTTATAATAACATACACTAATTATAATATGCTTTTAGTCCTTTAAGTATCATTGATTTTTTGTTTTAGTCCGTACTCAAAATTTTGATTGCTTTTAGTCCTCATAGTATTGAAACATGTAATATTATTCTTTAAAAGGAACGATGTCAACTTTTTGTTGATCTAGAAAACGGCGAGGCCACGTCTTCTGCCAGCTTCCATCTTAAGTATCTGCCACGTTGCTTGTTTAATTTGTGGAATGAGATTAAGTGATTGGCACGTGTGTGGGTGATTGAAATCAGATTACGAAAGTTGGGTTCTTCTTCGTCATCTCAGTTGGGGGCAAAGCTGGGTGCTTCTTCATCATCTCAGTTAAAGGTTGGAGTTTGTTTTGTTGAGGAGGTAAGATGATACGTATTATTTTGCTCTTCTACATGTGAATATAAGTATTGGGGATTTAGGGTTTGAGTGGGCACGAAAGTTGATGAAGGGATTTTTTTGTTGTAGTGAAATGAAAGGTGACAATGGAGGAAATGGTTGGACGCGAAGGACGATTGGTTCGGGAAAGTTGCAAAGTTATGGATCATCTTCACGGTTACCATAGGGGCACGTTCAAGGTCTCGCTTCGTCCCACCTGCTTCCGTCGCTGTCCCGGAGTGCTGCCGGAGCATCGCCGGAGTGCCGTCGGAGTGTCGACTATTCGGTGGACGAAAAAGAGGGGTTTTCCGGGTTGTCAGTCCCACCCAAACCTTTTTCTTCGTCTGTGTTCCAACCAGCACACCTTGTGTTCACTCAAGGTTCTTTTTTTTTATTGCAGTGGAATGAAGCTTTAATACATGCATGATGTTGTATGTGGATGGTTTTGGTTATGTATGATACGTTTGTGTGTAAGCTGTACAAATATGACTTGTTGGATGGCGGTGGAATGTTGTTTATGTATGATGGAGGTGGTTTGTTAATAGTATTTGTTGGATAAATTAAATGTGTGATGATTGATACTATGGACATGAGAACATAAACATTATTCCTTTGACGATACTGAAAATGTTTATGGAAAAAGTGGGAAAATTTATGGAATAAATTTCACTTTTTGTGCTTTACCCGTAATGTAGATATTTGATAAGTTATTAGATGAAATAAATGTGGTGGGATGAATTGGGTTTTTTAGAAGGTCCTTTGATATAATTAATGATATTGTGTGTGTGATTCTCCATTTGTTGTTTATCCTTTACAATTTGACATATAATTGAACTCTATTGCATTTTGTAGTGTTAATGATTTTTATAGATGTTGTTTGGTTAATCTTACATTGTTGTTGTAATTTTGTTGGATTGGTAGTCATGGACCTAGTTGGCCTTGCTGTGAAAAAAAACAAGCCACCTCAAAATGAGAGTGGTGAACCTAATTGGCCTTGCTGTGAAAAAACTTCAACCCAATTACCCACTTCATTCGGCTTTCGTACCAATTATGTTGGTGAACCAAGGGTCCTAGAAAATGCATTTTTATGTGACACGAATTTGTTAATAAAATGTTAAGAAATTGTTCCCAAATTACTTAGAAGTAGCTGAAATGAGGGAAAACAAACAAGCCACCCCAAAATGAGAGTGGTGGACCTAGTTGGCCTTGCTGTGCAAAAACTTGAACCCAAGTACCCACTTATTTTGCCTAAGGTACCAGTTCTGTTGCTGTACCATGAGTGTTAGAAAATGTATTTTTATGTGGCACGAATTTGTTAATAAAATGTTAAGAAATTGTTCCCAGATTACTTAGAAGTAGATCAAATGAGGGAAAATAAACAAGCCACCCCAAAATTAGTGTGGTGGTCGTAGTTGGCCTCGGTGTGCTAAAACTTGAACCCAGGTACCTAGTTAATTTGCCTTAGGTACCAGTTCTGTTCCTGTACCACGAATCTTACAAAATGTATTTTTATGTGGCACGAATGATATGAATTAATAAATTACTATTATTTTTTTGTTCTATTTTTGCTTGTCTTTTAACAAATGCTCACAATGTTTGTTATCATTTCCAATTTGTTCTTTTACTTGATTGTGTTGGTGTAATGTAATTTCACTTTTTGTGTTGGTGTAGTGTGATGGAGGAACTTGGTGAACAAAGTAAAGGACGTGATAGAAGGAAGAAGGTACGTAGGATTGTATTTGATTTCCATACATTTGTTGTTTGACTGTATTTAATTAGTAAGCATGACTTCGTATGCAGTTAGTGTTCAGACACTACTGCAAAACCAAGATGATAGGTCTTTTGAACGAACGGTTGACTATTGAGCAGAAGGGTTACATTGAGAAGAGTGTTTTTGGTTGGTTGTTATACTTGCCAAGTTGTATTAAGATAGGTAGGAATTTGTTATCTAAGTTATGTGGTCAATGGGTAGATAACATGAGTGGGTTTTATTTTGGGGACAAAGTTATTAAGTTTACTGAATTTGATGTCTGCCTGTCGTTAGGGTTGCCTATTGTTGGTGAAGTGATAGATTTAAATAAAGTTGGGCATCGTAGTGTTTGTAGGGAGTACTTCCCTGAGGGGAAAGTAGATGTCAGCATGGTATATGACTTTTTGTTAGAGGAACATGAAAATTTTCCAATAGAACATTTTTGCAGCTTGTATATATTGGTAGGGATATCAGAGTTCTTGCTTCCGAATCGAAGTGGAGTAGTATTTCCAATTATTTTTGACCTTGTTTGGGAGTTGGGGTGTGTGGCTAAGTACAATTGGGGCAGTTTAGTTTTTCAGTACTTTGTTGAAAGTGTGTGTAGTGCTTCAACAACAATGAAGAATGAAACAAGCAAAAGTCATATTCATGTTCAAGGATGCGCTTACCTGTTGCAGGTACATGTTTGTTATGTAATTGTTAATCAAAGACAATGATTCGTTATTGTTTTCATAATTTTTATTGTCATAGTTGATGGATTAAAAATTTGCAGGTATGGTTTTGTCACCATTTTGTGACATCGAAGTCCATTTATAGTACACGGGTAACAAAATTCCCAAGGTTGTTGAACTGGGTTGATATGAATATTGGGGATAAGTTTATCAAAACTGCTTTGGCAAAGAGATCGGTGAGTAGTTGTTGATTAGACGAATGTGTTGGTGCAAAGTAATTTATGATTTGTGTTATTATGAAATAAAAATTGTTAATGACATTGCAGGTTGTTATTGATGTTGGTGTGTCCAAAGAGGAGCTTGTGAGAAATTTGGTATTCCATTTAAGAAGCAAAATAGAGGAGATAAGGAAAAATTATTTTTTGTTGTACAAGAACAAACACGGGTAATTGCGGACATGCAAAGTAGTATTAACGATTTAAGAAAGTTGGTTGAAGCAAAAAATGAAGATAAGAATGAAGATTTTGTGGAAGAATCGTTGTGGAGAAGTGAAGATCGTTGTCAAAGTACACCGGTTCAGCATGAGCAGCAAACCCCGGTGTTTGAAGGTGGTTTTGAAATGCAACAAAGCACAATGTATGATCGTATGAAAGCGTAACCCCGAATACGGCTTAAGAGTGTCGTAAAAAGAAGTCCTTATACTGCAGGTGTTAGAAGAAAACAATGAGTACTTGAATAAGTTGTATTACATTAGGAATTTAAGTTTTAGATAATGTTATCATGTTTGGAATCCTGTTGAAATAGTTGTTTGAATTTTGAAAACATTGGAATCCTTTTTTGAATTGTCATGATTTGATTTTTGTTGTCTGTAATGGTTTATGACAGAACCAGGGAGTTCAAATCAAGTGGGATGAACATGAAATAAAGTTCTTTGAAATGAAGTTTGTATGGTATTGATGGGGAATTTGAGGCATGACTATGGAGTTTTTGGCATGGTTATCGATAGAAATTAGGTTTTGGAATTGATTATTATTTTTGTTACACCGGAAATCATAACAAACAAATTAAATTGAAATATATTGTTGGTCATACACCAACATTGTTGAAACTGAACATTACAAATTGATTAAGTCGATGTTGAAGTCAGGTAACCGTGGTGAGCAAAAGTAATAACATTAGTCCCCACTTAATTGAACGGTGATCCCATTTGTGTTTTGTTAGGTACATTTGTTGTTTTCTAACATAATTTTGGGACCTAGGTTGTGTTATTTATTGATAATTTAGCAGCCTTATTAAAATATAATAATTTTCAACATGATGGTGAATATTACAAGTTCAAACCGTTTATGAAAAAGGTAGTGCACCCTAGTGTGCATAAGTTATAAAGTAAGTACCCAATTATATTAACTACGATCCCACACGTTATTTTTTGATTGTGTATTATCATCATTTTTTTTTTAAATTGACAAGAGTAGATGAAAACCTTGATGTCGAAGTAAGTCTACCTTATTGGGCATAATACATAACATAAGTACCCATTTATTTGCATGGTTAAACCACATTTTATTTTAAAGTTAGATTTGTTGTTGGTGTTAATTATTTGGTGACCTGAGGTGTAATTGGCGTTGATGGAAATGGCAGGATACCGCAAGAAAATATTATTACAACATGGAAGTCATTTTTGTGAGGTAGAAAGATGTTTTAGAAGTTCACAAACCCCTGTGCACAAAACTGATAACATAAGTACCCAAATATTTTAACTAAAGTTCTAGTTATGTAGAATAATTATATATAATATTTTGAAGACAATATTTGACTTAGGGTATGTGTTTTGATGTGTAAAAGGTCAACAAATATTTAGTAATAAACCTTTTGTTTGTTACAATATTTTAGTTCATGTTCCACAAAAATTATTCTTTTTGATTATTTATTAGTATATTATTCAGTAAATGGGAAATGTTAGTAGAAAACCGAACAGTTCTAACAATAAGTGTTAAAACCGAACGGTGATATAAAAGACCGAACGGGCTAAAGCACTGACCGAACGGTGCACTTTAAATTGCACAAATGTAAAAACCGAGCGGTAATAACATTGAGACCGAACGGTCTCCGGAAAAGGAAATGAGCGAACGGTCGCTAAATACCGAGCGTCCTAACAAGGAACAAGACAAGCCGAACGTTAAAAGTAAAAACTAAAGCACAAGTAAACACCGATCATTGCAAGCAGAAACCGAACGGCCCTAAGAATGGGCCGAACAATAAGCATGGAGACCGAACGGCCTCCAAACCAACGAAATAGAAATGCAGGAAAGTCGAACCGAACGGTTAAAGCAACTTAAACAGTAAGGTAAAGGCCGAACGACCCTACAGGTGACCGAACGGTATGAACATTAAGACCGAGCGGTCTCTAAACAATAATTATTATAAGCACGAACACAGAAGCCGAACGGTTCTAAAGAGTAACCGAACGGTAGATGTAATCATAAATGAAGGAGCCGTTCGGTCTCTAACAGACTGAAAGGTATGACAATAAAGGCAGGAACAGTAAACGCGCACAATGCAGAAACGTAATTGCAGTGAATTAGAATGCACAAATTAAACTTAAGCATAAAACGCAAACCCAGAAACACAAACTTGAATGGAACCAGCGACTGAAAGCAAGCATGAACAATAAAATCCTACCATGGCAGCGTGAAATAGATGATGAACAGTAAAACTTGCAGCACAATGAACAGTAAAAGCGTAAAATGAATAAGAAACTTGAGTGGAGAAGCAGATTCAACTAGAAAATTTCAAAGAGACTGAGTTCAATACATGAAAATGGGAAAGAAACCAAAACCTAAACCTCCCCAAAGGGGAGGAAGAAGAAGAGCTCCCTGGTTCTGATCATTCGGTGCAACACAGACCGTTCGGTGGATGAAATGCAGCATGTTCAGTAGAGGCTTCCAGCAGTGATTTCTCAACTCGTTCGGTAGTGACTTTGGCAGACCGTTCGTTGACGCTCGGTTTGTAGTGGTCGGCCTAGTTCGCTGGGCCGGACGGAAGACGATGTCGTCTTCGCTTCGTTGGCCAACGTCGGAGCTGCGACGGCCGTGAATCGGAACCGGCTGGAGGGGTTGAATAGCTCCGACACGGCCTTCAACGTTGTTCGGCGGCACTCCGGCAAGCACTCCGTCGGACCTCTCTCTCTCGACCTCTCTCTCAACCTTCGCGCTTCTCTCTCTACAATTCTTCCAAATGAATTTGAAATTTGAAACGCCAACTTGAAAACCCTGCCCACCCCCTTTCCACATCAGATTTCATTTGCTTTTTGATTTTCCACGTGGACCACTCCGATTTAGACACCTGTCCCGTGGACCACTCCCATTCATCGGTATCAAATGACTTACCTAGTCCAATGAGATGATTGACAATGTTGGTGAAGCGTTTTTGAACGTCTGAAATTGTTTCTCCTTGCTTCATCCGTAACATTTCATACTCTTGGATTAAGGAGTTCTTCCTTGCCCTCTTTACATCATTTGTTCCTTCATGCGTCACTCTGAGTACGTCCCACATTTCTTGAGTAGTTTTGCAGACAGAGACCCTGTAGAACTCATCAATAGTCAATGCTGATGCAATGATATTCCGGGCTTTTACGTCATTCTGAAATCTTTTCTTTTCTTCAATGGTCCATTGACCACGGGGCTTTGGTTCCTGTGTATTGTTAGTAGGAACAGAAGAGCCAGACCCAATAACATCCCAAATTTCACAATCAATAGATTCAATAAATATTTGCATTCTTACCTTCCAGAATGCATAGTTCTCACCTGTGAATAGTGGGGGTCTATTGATTGATGCACCCTCTGCAAAGGTTTGATGTGATCCTGCCATTTGAATGACTATCAAAGCAAGCTCTGATGCCAATTGTTAGAATCGCTGCAACGGAATTATTAGCGTGGAACAAACCAAGAGGGGGGGGTGAATTGGTTATATACTTTTATTTTGCCTTTTATTATTCTTCTCTTAATTTTTCTTACTGAGTAGATAATTAAATATAAATGACAGAGTAAGGGAAAGAGAAAAATTGCACAGTTGATTTTATCCTGGTTCAGATCACTCAGATCCTACGTCCAGTCGCTTATCTCAAACAAGATAAACCTTTTTCACTAACACAAAACAGTTACAAATATTAATCACAAAGAAAAACAATTTGTAAGAGTTTAGAAATACCACCTCTCTTGAAACCACAAGAGACGAACTTACACTTCCTTTGAATCTTCACAAAGGATGAACACCTCCTTCGAATGCTTCACGAAGGATGATTCTCTTCCAGGCACTTCCTCGGATACACCAAGGATGAACAAGCTATTCCTCTGTCACCGCAGTAGCACTTCAGGACTTTACAGACAAGAGGTTCCTTAGCTTCAACAATCTCACAGAGTTCTCAAAGAGTTCAGAGATCTTTATCACAAGGGAAGAGTTCTTTTTGAGATAAAGAGTGAGCCATTTTATAGACTCAGCCTAATACCCTTCCATTCGTCGAAAACGGGCCATCTAACGCATTTAATCGATTAACACAAGTATTAATCGATTACAATGAGTACAACGGCTAGTTTTTCAAATCTGAAACCCCCAACGGCTAGTGTTAATCGATTATTCTCAGGAATAATCGATTAACTAATCGATTATTATTAGCTTTAATCGATTATTACAGGGGCACTTGGGTTTTCAGAGCCAGCGTCGTTTTAATCGATTAAAAGTGGGTTTAATCGATTAAAACAGCTTGTGGACGTTTCTCAACAGCAAATAAATCAAAATTACAAGAATCAACCCTAATATATTTGTGAGCACTGTTACACCAACTTTGATTATTATAAAAGCTTTATAAAAATACATAGATCTTCAATTTGTCTTGACTTGTGCAAATCTGTTCATCATCAAAACTTCATCGTTGATTTTTTCTAACATTCTCCCCCTTTTTGATGATGATAAAAAATTCTTCTGAGTTTAAAGCTTTTTAATAATCTGAAACAATCACACTTATGAAAGGAGAGATTAATAAAGAAATATGGATTTTAAACTATATTCTCCCCCTTTTTGATCAGAAGAAAAAAAAACATGTGCTCCCCCTAAATAAAAAGAGATAATGCATAGAGGAAAAGAAAAAGAACAACAACTTTTTATTATGGATGCACATAATCATAAAGATAAACAACAAAACAACCAAAGAGAATCTAGAATTCATCACTTTCGTCACTAATAAAGTGCTGCTCTAATCCTGAAATCCTAGTGTCTAGATTCCTGATATGAGTACAAATTTCTTCATGGCGGGTGTTTTGAATGTTCATCATCTCATTTTGAAGGCGAGTCATCTCAGTCATTTGTCTAGAGAGACTTTCTAGACTATATTCCTCATGCACTTGAGATGGGCCAGCAACATGTGTGGGGTCAGGCATGGGGATATCCGCAACTTCGTCTTCATTGCCTTGCACATCAATGGCATCCTCAGGGTGGATGTAGGAGAGTCCTTGTTTTATAAAACCCATTTGCCTCAGGGAATTATCTCCAACCTTATGACCCGGAAGGACAGTCTCATGGTGTTCATTTGTGACATCTACTCCTTTGAACACACAAATTTGGGAAACAAGAAGAGGATATGGAAGAGGTGCAGCATCTAACCTTTTGGCCTTGAACATTATTGTCTGAATCAGGTGAGGCCAATTTAGTGGAATGCTTTGAAGTATACCGTACATAATGATGAGATCAATCTCAGAGCATTGCGCATGATTTGATCCTCTAGGGCACAAAATCCACACAATCAGGTAGTGCAAGAGGCGTTCTTCCATCTTGAGTCCACCAGCAAGGAAGAGACGAGCATTGTGCTGTCGAGGATTGCGAAGAAATGACTGGTACACCGCTATCTTATTGAATTGAGCAAAGTCATCTGGAATAGTTTGATAATGTTCTAAAACAGGGACTTTTGCTACATTTGTCCAAGACAATGTCCACACCTTTTACTCTTGTTTGGAAAATCCCATCCCGGATCTTTAAATTAAAATAGAAAGTGCGAACAAGATCCGGATAGTACCTTCCACGGAGTTCCATTAGGTGTTGAACTCCTTGTTCAATGATGAGATTTGGAAAGGAGAAGTTGTAGGATGTATACCAATTGAGATCAATGAATTTTTGTTTGATGAGCTTCCTTTCCTTCCAAAATCTTGAGAAAGATTGTTGATCATGTTCATCGGAAAGCCACCCTTCTATGGTAGCATCTCTTCTTTGAACAGTATTCTCCGAAACTCCACTTGTTCTTCTTCTCCTTCTTCTTGAAGGTTCAGCCATTAAGATGGATGGAAAACAAAGATTTAGGTGAAAGAAGGGAGAAAGCAAGAGAGATATGCTTAAGATTGGTTCAAGTATTGAAAGTGGGGACCAAGTGGGGTATAAATAGGCTCAAGAATGCATCCCAACGGTCAGATTTTGAGATTTTGCCCATTAATAGCCGTTGGCAACGGCTAGATTTGAAAACCATTTTAAAAAAACCGTCTGGAGCGCATTTAATCGATTAAATGAAGTTTTAATCGATTAGGTAATCGATTAATACTTGGATTAATCGATTAATTCAGTCGTAAATGTGTGGGTAGCGCTTTTAATCGATTTACACGCAGATTAAATACGTTAAGCAACGAAAAATGCAATATTAATTCCAAGAATGCCTATTTTACTATTTCTAATATTCCAAGATTTCTTCTAAGCTCAAAAAATCTATCTTTAGGCAATGCTTTGGTGAAAATGTCCGCTAATTGATGCTTAGAATCTATGAATTCCATTTCACAATCGCCTTTTTGGACATGGTCTCTAATGAAGTGATGCCTAATTTCTATATGCTTGGTTCTAGAATGCATGATAGGATTTTTGGTGAGTTTTATAGCACTAGTGTTATCACGCTTAAGCGGAATATGATCTAAATGAATATCATAGTCTTCTAATTGTTGTTTCATCCATAAGATATGTGCACAACAACTACCCGCAACAATGTATTCAGCTTCAGTGGTTGATAAGGCTACACAGGCTTGTTTCTTAGAGTGCCAAGAGACTAAGGAACTACCTAAAAAGTGACAGGTTCCACTAGTGCTTTTCCTATCTATTTTACAGCCTCCATAATCAGCATCAGAAAATCCTACAAGACTAGGCTCAGCGCCTGAAGGATACCATAAACCAAAGGATTTTGTCCGCTTAAGGTATTTAAAAATGCGTTTTACTGCAGTAAGATGAGACTCTCTAGGACTTGACTGATACCTAGCACACACACATACACTTTGCATGATGTCAGGTCTACTAGCAGTAAGATATAATAGAGAGCCAATCATACCTCTGTATTTGGTCTGACTTACCTCTTTACCTGTCTCATCTTTGTCTAAGTAGCAGGATGTTCTCATGGGAGTTGATGCTTCTTTAGCATTGTCCATCTCAAACTTTTTAAGGATTTCTCTGCAATACTTGATTTGAGATATAAAGGTTCCTTCCTCCATTTGTTTGATTTGAAGTCCGAGGAAGAAAGTAAGTTCTCCCATCATTGACATCTCAAATTCTCCCTGCATGGACTTAGCAAAATTCTCGCAAAGAGTTGCGTTAGATGAACCAAAAATAATATCATCTACGTATACTTGAATAATTAGAAAATGTTTTCCAATTCTTTTAATAAATAATGTTGAATCAATTTTTCCTCTGTTGAAACCATTTTCTACAAGAAAATTGCTAAGACGTTCATACAAAGATCTAGGTGCTTGTTTTAAACCATATAATGCTTTCTTTAATTTGTAGATGTGATTTGGGTTTTTAAAATCCTCAAAACCAGGTGGTTGTTCAACAAATACATCTTCCTTGATATAACCGTTTAGAAAAGCACTTTTAACATCCATTTTAAATAATTTAAATTTCATTATAGATGCATAAGCAAGAAGTAGGCGTATTTCCTCTAACCTGGCAACTGGAGCGTATGTCTCATCATAATCTATACCTTCTTCTTGACTATATCCTTTTGCCACAAGCCTAGCTTTATTCTTGGTGATGTTTCCTTCTTCATCCAGTTTGTTTCTGAACACCCACTTTGTTTCAATTACTTGATGAGTGTCTTTTCTGGGAATTAATTCCCACACTTGATTTCTTTCAAACTAGTTGAGTTCTTCTTGCATTGCGATACACCATTTTTCATCTTGAAGGGCTTCTTTAATATTCTTCGGCTCAATCTGTGACACAAAAGCAACATTCATACAAAAATTTACAATATTACTTCTTGTGTTTACCCCTTGTGTGATATCGCCAATTATGTTGTCCAAAGATAATCCTCTAGGTTGTCGCCATATTTTATTTAATTCTTCATCTTGAGGATTGTCATGATTCTTCTCTTCATTTGTCTCCTTTGATGAATCTTCACGTGTTCCTGCATCAGATTCTTCTGACTCAAGAGGTTTTGCCTCAAGGTCCACAATTTCATCAAAAGTAACATGTATGGATTCCTCTATTGTGAACGTTTTCCTATTAAAAATTCTATATGCTTTGCTTGTTAAAGAATATCCAAGAAAAATTCCTTCATCAGCTTTTGAATCAAATTTTCCCAAATTTTGTTTTCCATTGTTTAAAACATAGCATTTGCATCCAAAAATTTTTAAATGGGAAACATTTGGTTTTCTATTTTTGAAAAGCTCATAAGGAGTACGTTTTAAAATAGGTCGAATTATCATTCTATTTAAAACATAGCAAGCAGTACTCACAGCATCAACCCAAAATTGTTTAGGAACATTATTTTCATTTAACATAGTACGAGCAAGTTCCTCTAAGGATCTATTCTTTCTTTCTACAACTCCATTTTGTTGGGGAGTTCTAGGTGAAGAAAAGTTATGAGAAATACCATCTTCTTCACAAAAATTTTCAAATAATTCATTTTGAAATTCACCACTGATGAATCATTATTTTATTCACTTCACTTAGTTTATTGTGCTAAAATTAATCAGGAAATTATACTTAATTGTCCAGTATTTTCCCATTTTACTGAATTGAGCTTAATCCAATCAGAAATTCTTATTTTAATTAATTTGAATTATCTGAGACTAATTATTTACATTATTGAGTGTAGGGAAAATTCTGTAAATATTTTTGGACATTTGGAAGAATATTCATTTACATACTCTATTGGAAGAAGCTACACTGCATTGATTTAGTTGTGTGTTGAAATGGAATATTGGCACATTTTATAGCTCATTTCAAGAAGCAATATTGGTTAGTTTGGAAACCATGCATACCACACTTTTGCACGTCCAAAGGCTTGCAAGATGAAACATTTTTGGTTGGACAAACACATAGGAGCCGCCACTTGAAAATCATTCGCGGTTCTATTCATTCATTTAGCAAGTCAACAATGGAAATGGAAAAAGAGGAAAGTGGTGTCATGTAGCACATTCACGTAGAAGCATAAGGAATTGGAGAAGTGTTATGCTAATTCACATAGCACATAACACACGGCAACTACAAAAACAATTGGCAAGGAATCTTCTTTCTTGTTTTATTTAATGGCTTAGCATTTGAAAGTGGGATCCACCACATATGAAAGGCCACGGCAACTCCTTGTTTCCAAATGAAGAATTTTGCAATTGACAAAGCATTGAGTATTTGGCATAAAAGAGGAAGGGACCACCATGTTAAAAGCTTACGTGAAAAACTTCAAAATGAAATGCTGAAATTGTTGAATTGTCATTACTAAAAAACACATGGCCCCACTTAGCATTGGAAAATTCAATTTGGCAATTGGAATAAAGGAGGGACCACGTTGAAAGAAAACAACCTCAGGACCTGTGCTCTCTTATTATTTGGAAGATGCCATGCGGCTTTGAAGAAAGGTGTTTATACACTTTTGAAAGTGAAATCCAGCTAGCACCGTGAGTGGAATAGCACCGTGAGGGGAATGCTTTGTTTTGTTCTTTCTTTTAATGGCTTAGCAGCAGGTTACACGGCCCCATATGGAGAATTCATTTAGGGAGCCACCACTTACGGTGATGGACTGGAAGCAGGAGAAGAAGGGCAGTGATGTCTCGGCTTCCAACAGCTGCACACGGCCTAGGGCCATTGGAAAATTATTTTGGAAATAATCTATCCCTTGGAAAATGATCTTTTTCATTGGAGAAGAGAAACATATGCACGGTGAAGGAAAGAAAACAGCAGTCACCACTGAATGAAATCAATCTACATTCAAGTTGAAGGGGTGCTGTTACGTTCTTACTCCAGCTGGAAGAAGTGGATGGATTGTCCACCAAAAATAGAAGCAGCTCACGGCCTTGTGAGAAGAGGGCGTCTCGGCAATGAGCAGCTGCAACCTGCTGGAACACTTCAACCAAGGAAGCTAGTTCACGGTCCAGCATGCATTGGAGGTGCAGCAAAAAGGAAACACCACACGGCCAGAGAAGCATGCAGCTGTGTGAAGAGAAGCCAGAAATGGAAAGGAAGGAAGGCACGGTGACTGGGAGCTGCTGCTGCCACGTTCAAGAGGTATCATGGCCTGGATGGTCTCACGTCCAAGAGGTGCACGGGCAGGGAGAAGATCACGTTCCAGCTCCACAAAAATCCAGCAGCTTGGAGTGGGAGCCACGGTTGAAAAGATTTTCCATGAAAGAAGAAGCAGCAAAGCTCACGGACAAGACATGGAGGGCCCCCTTTTTGGTTATTTTTTTGGCACATATAGAGTAAAGAAAGACGTAGGGGGCTGTTGGGGAGACAAAAACGAAACGTAGGTTAGAAAACCTGGCTGGAATCAAGGGGAGTACGACAAGAATTTTAGCATTTAAAAGGGAAGAGAAGCAGCAGAAGAACTTACGGCCTGGAGGAGGCTCTTGCCTCTTTCCATCTTCCAGTGGCCAGCTCTCGGTTTTTCAGTTCAAACGGTGGAAAATGTAATTTTATTTCTGAGCGTGTAGTGTATCAAAGTATTTGAAACAATTTGTTCGTTTTATTTTTATCTTTCAGTATTTTGGAATTTTAATTTAAGTGATAATCTTTGATGAATCCCATTTCCAGTGTTTTATTTTTATCTGTTATATTTCACCGTTCAATATTTTCTGCATCGCTATATTCCATCATTTTACTGTTCATTGTATTTCCAAAAGTTGTTTTTATGATTTTATTGATGTTTTTACTTTTGCGTTTTACGTTTTCTGCACAGTTTTAATTTTAATTTAATTTTCCCGCATCAAAACAAAATCACAACCCCCCTTCGTGTTTGAATCTGAGACTGAACCACAAATTGGTCCTTGAGAGACGACCTAGGAGTCACTTCCTAGTAAATATACTGTATTCTTTTATGCTCAACAAATTTGACGGGTCGCGACGCCCGCATCAAATTTTGGCGCCGCTGCCGGGGACCAATCAATGACGGTTTGGTTTTAGATTTTTGTTGTGTTAATTTTTGTTCTGTTAATTTGTGTATTTTGTGTGTTTTGTGTTTTGTATTTTTGTAGGCGGCAACGACACCTTCAGCAAATTTTGGCGACGTTGTCACTTCAGTTCCAGTTTTTTTGTTTTAGATTTTTGCTGTGTTTTTTTATATATTGTGTTAATATATGTTTTGTCTTTTATATTTGTATATTTTGCTGTGTTCTGTATTTAGTTGCTATATTTAAAATAAAAAAAAGAAGTTTTTGACTGTTGATGTTCTGTTTTGTGTGTACCTGTAGCATGTATAAATGTGTTGTAAATTATCTGTTTCGTAATTTTTAGTATTTATTTTTTATTTGTTAGTATTTTTATTTTTCCATGTCTACCCATTTTAATTTTGTGAATAGTGCTTATTCTGCCGATACCTCTAATTATGATTCTCCTTTTGCTTGGTACTCTGATTATAATTCTGCTGAATTTTATGATGAAAATTATATGGATCATCCTCAATTTCCTGAGCGCGCTCCTCATGAGCCGGTCCCACCTACAAAGGATGATATTCATTGCGTTCTTAGCACTGGACTGATATATCTGCTCCCTAAGTTTCATGGTTTTGCCGGAGAATGCCCACATAGACATTTGGAGGAGTTCCACAACATGTGCTCTTCAATGAAGTCTCCACATGTCCCTCTTGATCACATTTTCTTGAGGACATTTCCGCACTCATTACAAGGAGCAGCTAAGGATTGGCAAGACTCTCTTCCTCTAGGATCCGTTACCGATTGGGGATATCTTGAGCATCAATTTCTGAGCAAATTCTCCCTTGAGCAGTATGGATACAACAACGATCCTGAATGGAATGACCCTAGCTTGGGTTGGTATGATGCCCCACATCAATATCAAGAACCACCATTCCAGAGTACTCCTATGCCTCCACCAGTTCAGCAATACGAGAGTCAGCAGTATGATGCTCCTGCTCAAATAGCTCCTCAGCCTTCTACTTCTGAACCTACATTGAAGTAGTTACTGGAGCAGATAACCATGCAGAGGGTTCAGTTCGAGCAAGAGAGCATGAAGATCCAGCAGGAAACTCAAGCGGCCATTCAGAGTTTGAATGATCAAATAAAGCAGATGGCTACTCTTGCACCTGAAGAGAATGTTGAAAACATTGAGGACCAAGCAGGAATAAGCAATACTTTTAAG
This sequence comes from Vigna umbellata, assembly GCF_029865625.1. NCBI lineage: Eukaryota > Viridiplantae > Streptophyta > Magnoliopsida > Fabales > Fabaceae > Vigna > Vigna umbellata. Next base: position 3,092,242 of record NC_142173.1, read on the forward strand.
CCAGGTAGACCACCTTCATCTTCCCACACTTTAGCAATCTTCAAGGAAGTGGAGGTAAGCATACCACAATTTGATTATTCTGTTGATTGTACTGTTAATTGGTATGCTGATGATCATATTGTTGATGAGCATGATTTTAATTTTCCCTCTTTGCATGATGAGAATCATTTTTTGTTATCACATCTGAATGTCTGTTCTCCATGCATTGAACATGAATCTGAGCTTGTTATTGATATTGATTCTACATTTGAAATTGATTCATGTTCTGAGGGTGTATATGAGGTTCAGCCTATTACACTGGGATTGGGTGTTATACCCCTACATGAAATTTATTTGGAATATTGCACTAACCCTATTGCAGGAGGTACGAATGAATTTGACCAACATGTACCCACAGTGGAAGACAAAGGTGCCGACACTCACAAAAGTTTCAACAACAATAGGCACCAGCTGAACCGGCTCATCAATAATTTCCGCTCAGATCCAGCTGTGGAAAACATTTCCCTGCTTGATCAAATTTGGAGGATGAAGCAGTTCGTCCTCAACACTTCAGTGTTGGATCGTGAAGATGAAGACCTTTCCCTGATGATCCAAAATTGGCAGCTTCCACCATAACCTACGGGAGTTTGCATCTTCTTTCTCTCCCTTTTTCCTGCTTTTATTGCACTTGTCCATGATATGTGACTGTTTTGATTGCTGATGTATGCTTAGAACACATTGAGGACAATGTGTAGTTTAAGTGTGGTCTATTGGGAGAGATTCTGAATTTTCTTTGTTTTGTGTGTGAAATTTTTTGTTTTTAAGTGTTAAATTTTTTCTGTTTTAAGTTGTTTTTAGTTGTTTTATGTGCAATAAATTTTACATTTTTCTCTTGATTTCTGGAGTCTGTCTAAACTGTAGATTTTTCCTTCACTTGATTAATGCTTATAGTTTGTCCAGATTTCTTGAGAACTATGTAAATTTTGTTCATTTTTCTCGTGAGTTTTCATTTTCTGTATGCTGAGTTTTGTGTCACCTTCCTAAAAGTCCTTTGAACTATTCCCTGATTCGTGTTTTGATTTTTCCCAGGAGTGCAAAAGACTAAGTGTGGTCTATTTTGATGAATCATTATTTTATTTACTTCACTTAGTTTATTGTGCTAAAATTAATCAGGAAATTATGCTTAATTGTCCAGTATTTTTATTTCTGAGCGTGTAGTGTATCAAAGTATTTGAAACAATTTGTTCGTTTTATTTTTATCTTTCAGTATTTTGGAATTTTAATTTAAGTGATAATCGTTGATGAATCCCATTTCCAGTGTTTTATTTTTATCTATTGTATTTCACCGTTCAATATTTTCTGCATCGCTATATTCCATCATTTTACTGTTCATTGTATTTCCAAATGTTGTTTTTATGATTTTATTGATGTTTTTACTTTTGCGTTTTACGTTTTCCGCACAGTTTTAATTTTAATTTAATTTTCCCGCATCAAAACAAAATCACAACCCCCCCTTCGTGTTTGAATCTGAGACTGAACCACAAATTGGTCCTTGAGAGACGACCTAGGAGTCACTTCCTAGTAAATATACTACATTCTTTTATGCTCAACAAATTTGACGGGTCGCGACGCCCGCATCAACCACCATGGTTGCTTCTAATAGCTTTTATTCGTAGATCCTTTTCATTTTGAATTAAAACAGCAAACTTTTTAAATTCTTTAAAAGCTTCACTTTTAAGAGTGAGAAACAAAGTCCAAGTATATCTTGAAAAATCATCAACAATAACCAAAGCATAATAGTTTCCACCAAAACTTTTTATCCTTGAAGGACCAAATAAATCCATATGTAAAAGTTCTAAAGGTTTTAAAGTAGAAACAATATTTTTTGAATGAAAGGAATTTTTAACTTGTTTACCCTTTTGACATGCATCTCACAATTTATCTTTTACAAACTTTAATTTAGGTAAACCAATTACTAGATCTCTAGATATAAGTTTGTTTAATTGTTGCATATGTATATGAGCAGCACGCCTATGCCATAACCATGGGTTTTCCTCTTTAACAACTAAACATGAAATATTTTTATTTGATGCATTTTCTAAATCAATTAAATAAATATTATTATGTCTAACTCCTTTTAATGCAATTTCAGAAGAATCATTCTTAAAAATAGTGCAAGAATTCTTCTCAAAGGTTACCTTGAATCCTTTGTCGCACAGTTGACTTATGCTAATTAAGTTATGCCTTAGTCCTTCTACATATAGCACGTCTTTGATCATCAAGGTTTCTTTGCTTCCTATATCCCCTTTTCCAAGAATTCTTCCTTTGTTGTTGTCACCATAGGTAACAAAGCCTTGTTCCTTTTCTTTAAAATTTGTGAACTTCGTCTTGTCTCCTGTCATGTGTTTTAAGCAACCACTATCGAGACACCACATGACTTTTCTTGATTTCTGTAATACCTGCAAAAAAAAGGAACAAAAAAGCTATTTTAGGTACCCAACTTCTTTGTATGGGTCCTTTTGGGTTAGATTCAAATTATTTAGCAACCCAAACATATCTTCCACTAGAAACACCAAAACGTTTAATTCTGCATTTGTTTGAGGTATGGCCTTTTCTCATGCAGTAAAAACAGGATACAACATTTGTGTTTCTGTTAATCGTTCCTTTTTCTACCCATGCTCTGCGGGTTCTATATTTATTTTTAGGAACAAATTTCTTAGCAGCTTTATTTTCAGAGATTTTACTACATTCTCCAGTAGTTGTATTTTCAGAAAAATATTTGAATTTTAGGCAAGATTCACATTCATTATTAGCAATATATTTTTCTTTTTCATAATATAAAACTTTACTTTTCAAATTTCTGATTTCTTCTGCTTGATATAAAAATTTATTTTTCAAACTTCTGTTTTCTTCAGACAAATTTGTAAATTCAGTTTTCAAAGTATCATTTATTTTAGAGAGATTTTTAGAAGTAAACTTCAAATTTTCATTTTCTTCAAGAAGGTTGTCAAATTCAGATTTTTAATTTTTAAAATCCTTTTTCAGCTTTTTATGAGAAATATCTAATTTTTCAGATTCAATTAATAATGCAGCATAAGTTTCATCCAATTCATCTTCATCAATGTGACTATCATTATCAGAATAGTGTGAATTACTTACTTGGCTGACATTATCATCATTTGCCATCAAACAGATGTTTGCTTCTTCATTTGAGTCGCTTGAATCTGAAATGGTCTCATTGTCGTCTTCCCATGCAATGTAGGCCTTCTTTTTCTTGAAGAATCTTTTCTCCTTTTTGTCTTCAACCTTCTTTTGATTTGGGCAGTCTGCTTTTAGATGCCCCTTTTCTCCACAGCCGTAGCATCGGTAATTTGAGGAAGATACTTGATTATCTTTCTTTTCGTATCTAAATCTTCCTTTACCTTTAGACTTCATGAACCTGTTTAATCTTTTAATCACAAGACTTAAATTTTCCTCTTCGTCTGAGTCTTCATCTTCCGATTTACCTTTGCTTCTTTCAACCTCCGACTTTAATGCCAAACTCTTCTTGTTGTTTTTGGCTTTTGCTTCTTCTTCATCAAGTCTTCCAAGATCTAGTTCATGTTCCCTCAACTTTCCAAAGAGTGCCGCCATAGTCATGGTGTTTAGGTTTTGTGACTCCGAGATTGCAGTCACCTTTGGTTGCCACGACCTATCTAAAGACTTCAAGATTTTAATGTTAAGTTCATCGGTATCAAATGACTTACCTAGTCCAATGAGATGATTGACAATGTTGGTGAAGCGTTTTTGAACGTCTGAAATTGTTTCTCCTTGCTTCATCCGGAACATTTCATACTCTTGGATTAAGGAGTTCTTCCTTGCCCTCTTTACATCATCTGTTCCTTCATGCGTCACTCTGAGTACGTCCCACATTTCTTGAGCAGTTTTGCAGACAGAGACCCTGTAGAACTCATCAATAGTCAATGTTGATGCAATGATATTCCGGGCTTTTACGTCATTCTGAAATCTTTTCTTTTCTTCAATGGTCCATTGACCACGGGTCTTTGGTTCCTGTGTATTGTTAGTAGGAACAGAAGAGCCAGACGCAATAACATCCCAAATTTCACAATCAATAGATTCAATAAATATTTGCATTCTTACCTTCCAGAATGCATAGTTCTCACCTGTGTGGGGGTCTATTGATTGATGCACCCTCTGCAAAGGTTTGATGTGATCCTGCCATTTGAATGACTATCAAAGCAAGCTCTGATGTCAATTGTTAGAATCGCTGCAACGGAATTATTAGCGTGGAACAAACCAAGAGGGGGGGTGAATTGGTTATATACTTTTATTTTGCTTTTTATTATTTTTCTCTTAATTTTTCTTACTGAGCAGATAATTAAATATAAATGACAGAGTAAGGGAAAAAGAAAAATTGCACAGGTGATTTTATCCTGGTTCAGATCACTCGGATCCTACGTCCAGTCGCTTATCTCAAACAAGATAAACCTTTTTCACTAACACAAAACAGTTACAAATATTAATCACAAAGAAAAACAATTTGTAAGAGTTTAGAAATACCACCTCTCTTGAAACCACAAGAGACGAACTTACACTTCCTTTGAATCTTCACAAAGGATGAACACCTCCTTCGAATGCTTCACGAAGGATGATTCTCTTCCAGGCACTTCCTCGGATACACCAAGGATGAACAAGCTATTCCTCTGTCACCGCAGTAGCACTTCAGGACTTTGCAGACAAGAGGTTCCTTAGCTTCAACAATCTCACAGAGTTCTCAAAGAGTTCAGAGATCTTTATCACAAGGGAAGAGTTTTTTTTGAGATAAAGAGTGAGCCATTTTATAGACTCAGCCTAATACCCTTCCATTCTTCGAAAACGGGCCATATAACACATTTAACCGATTAACACAAGTATTAATCGATTACAATGAGTACAACGGCTAGTTTTTCAAATCTGAAACCCCCAACGACTAGTGTTAATCGATTATTCTCAGGAATAATCGATTAACTAATCGATTATTATTAGCTTTAATCGATTATTACAGGGGCACTTGGGTTTTCAGAGCCAGCCTCGTTTTAATCGATTAAAACTTGGTTTAATCGATTAAAACAGCTTGTGGACGTTTCTCAACAGCAAATAAATCAAAATTACAAGAATGAGCCCTAATATATTTGTGAGCACTGTTACACCAACTTTGATTATTATAAAAGCTTTATAAAAATACATAGATCTTCAATTTGTCTTGTTCATCATCAAAACTTCATCATCAAAACTTCATCGTTGATTTTTGCTAACACTGTCCCGTGTCTAAATGTTGTCAAAAGAGATTGTTCAAGTATCATTTTCCTTTGTTAAATGACAACCTTATAATATTAGTCATACGTGAACACTTATAATTGTTGCAGAGTGGATAATCAATTGATATTATAATGATGTCATTTTATAGGGTAATATTGTTATCCCTCTTAATGATGTAAGAAAGTAATATTTAAATTATGAAAAAATTATTAAGATGATATTTTGTGAAATACAAATATGAAAACTTTTTGTCATTTAAAATTATAAGTAATAATTTCTTCAAATTTTATTTGCAGCGACAGTTGAGTGAAAAGAATTTCTTGTAAAACAATTATGTAATATTTCTATAAAGTATAACGACAGAAGTGAATACCAAAAAATAAGACACTTGAGTTATGTTTTTTTTCTATATCATTAAATCCCAATGATTTTACAACAAATGGAATTACCTGCAATTATATTTATAAATTTATTCCAAAAGCATTTATCTATTTCTTTGCATTACTATTTCTATAATAAAAATATTAAAAATAAAATATTTTTAAAACAAATTTTAGAATATTATTAAGTTTTTTTAACATTGTAAACATCTAAATATATATACTATTTTCAATATAATTTATAGTATCCTAAATATTCTCTTAAATCATTTTATTAAAATCCTCTACGAAATTTAATGGTAGTTAGATATACTCAAATGATTATATATATTAAAACATATAGTATATTATATTATTAATTTATCATCATTAATGTGACATCCCAAAATATTATATACACATATAATATAATAGGATTCAGTTATTATAATATGTAAAAGCAGTCGAGAGATAGATGTAATAGTATTTAAATATGTATACAGTCATCCAAAAGATAGAGGGAATTAAAACGAAATCAAACTTGAGTACAAGTTTCCAAAGTTCTCCAAAATACAAGGCTATTGAAATTTTAAAGAGACCTAAAATGTTTTCTAAAAGTGTCGAACTATATAAAATAAAAGCTAGGAGTTTTTCAAAATAACACGCTAATCAACTAAGAGTTAGTAGAGGGCCTAAGTACTAGGGGCTGGGTCTTCTTCAACCTCCAAAGCTTGCTCCAATGGTACATCATCACCTACTGCTCACATCCAAAGGATTGGATGATCATCGCAAGGGAGAAGACAAACACATGCAACACGTATAATGCAAGGGTGAGCTAGGTCTCAAACAAACATACAGATAATTTCAATTCAATCTAGCATTTCCAAGAACGTCCATACACACATAAACATGTAAGTCATCCTAAACATAAATATTTATTTCAAAAAACTCATTAAAGCAAGCATCCTATCATGTTAAGACTCCTAGACACGTCCGGACATAGAATGTATGTAGAGCTGGGACGGGTTGTGCACTTGTGATAGTCCCTACTGCTTTGCAAAGCCATTACCGAGGGGTTCCACCGACCATACACAAGGCTAGTCCGTTACCGCGGAATAGACCTTGAGTGATAACGCCTACCTTAGGACCTCCCACTACTCCCACCACACGCGTCAATCCTCTCTAAGTGAGAATGAAAGACCGTTGGAGTGTTAGGGATAACCCCCCATATGGAAGCCTCTCACATTCATTCAACACACTAACTGATCCCACCGAGAGATCTTAATTTCATATTCAATCCGACCACTTTAAATCACATGATATTCCTCTTGGATCATTAATGTACCTCATAAACCACTTTGATTCATCAAACATAAAATTTCATAGTCATTCAAGTGCATTCTTACTATATTGTCTCATACCAAACCCATACACCATCATACAACATCAACCATGTCATAAAAACAACTCATACATTACATACTTTCACAAAACCATCACTTATTAACACAAATTTCTTTAGGACATTCAATTATCAATACTTAAGTAATTCAAACAGCTTGGAGACCCTCACCAATGGCTTCGGAAGGGTCAAAAACCCCCAGAACGACCTAAAGAACGTCCAAAACGGACATCCGGAACCCCTAAAACCACCCAAAACTGTCCTGAATGATTTTCCGACGACAATAATCGATTATCATATGTGATAATCAATTATTTGCGAGAGCTTTGAAGAGGATACAACTCTCTGACTAAAATAATCGATTATCAAGTGAGATAATCGATTATTCTTATCAGTTTTTGACAGTAACGTGATTTTTCTGGTTTTGGTGCATCTTAGACACTTTAATGAGTTTCTAACACTCCAAACTTGATCTATATGACGAAATAAACTTGTACAACTGATTCTAATACTTCCTAATCTTATTATCTAGTGACTTAATATTGATTTAAACTTTAAACCCTCAATTTCATCAACCTAGGTACTCAATTCTGAATCTACCACTTATAAATTATTTTTAACACTTTTAACACTCCTAATGAGTCACAATTAACTTACCCAAGTTATTTAAACTGATCCTAACAGCCTGGAATACAAAATTCAGATTTTGACTACCTTAGTTCTCTTCATAGGTTATAAACTTCAATGATTCACATGGTTATTTCCTAATAAATTATTTAACAGAATTCATTTCTTCTAAGCATTCAAAATTATCACAACATTGTATCAATACGAGTTCCTAATCATCCAATTCACAGTTCATATCAACATCAACCAGCAGTACACGATCAAATAGGCAAAATCACAAGTTTTCAGATTTTCCTTAATTAAAATCCAACCCATAAACTTTACATGCACTCTATCACTATATCTACTAAATCTAACTCATACCAATTCAAGAATTTCACATAACAGCACAAAACCCCAGCTCCCCTTACTTGGAAGTTGAGCAGTATAGCTTGCTAGAATACTTTAAACAGGACCCCAAACAGCGGAGAACCAAACAGGACCTACAGATCACCGCATTGGTGACAACTAACAACTCTTAAAGCTAGAATAGGGCAAGGAATGAAAAGAAAAATACATAAGGCACTTGCAAGAGCAAAATCGCATGCCCTAATTTCAAGAACAGTGGAGGAAAAGGAAAAAACCACTTACCCGCTATAGAACGCGAAACCGATCGGTTCAAGTCGAAGCTCTCGACTCCGGGAACGCAAAATCACCACCTAAATGACAATGCACAGGTCAAATTTCAAGATTTGGTATAGAGAAGGCAGAGAAAGTTAGGGCTTGAAATTTTTAGAGAGAGAAGCTCAGAAAATTAGAATCTACTGAGCTCTTTCCTAAGGTCAGATTGACTTAGAGAGATGGGTCAGCTGTCCCACATAGGACCCAATAGCCCTTTTTATAAATTTACAGGCCCTTACAATTAACATATCAATAAAATATATATATATATATATATATATATATATATATATATATATATATAATAAAATCTTGTGTTATGAATATGTTAAAACAAACCAATAGTTTATTATAATTAATGTATGTTATTGTAAAATTCATATTTTACAAATAATACATTATTACCAAAATAAAATATGGACCAAGTTAATTAGACATAATATTATTATTGTACGAGACGTTAGCTTGTTTGGCTTATGGATAATTATTTAAAAAATAAAATAAATTTTAAGTTTTTAAAAATTTGAATCTTTTTATTTAAGTTCTTTCTTTTAAATAATAGAAATTTAATTAAAATATTTTAAAAACGTAAGGAAAAAACCTTCAAATGAAAATTTAATTAAAAAAATTATATAAAATACAACACATAATTAAATTAATAAATAAATATTATATTTCATGAAATTAAATATTTAATACCATAAAATATATTTAATGAATATGTCCTAAACACAATGTTTTTATATTTAATATATATATATATATATATTAATAACTTATTTATTATATAAAGATATAGTTACTTTATATGTAAAGTTTGACTATGTTTCATATTTAAAATCAAATATTTAAATATAGAAAGCTAAAAACGTAAGGAAAAAAATATTATACTTTTTAATTTTTAAGAATATTTAGTCAATAAAATATACTTTGACTTAATTATTTTGACTTTAAATATATTTAAGATATAATTACTTTAAATGTAAATTTTGACTATGTTTCATATTTAAAGTCCAATATTTAAATATAGAAAGCTAAACACGTAAGGAAAAAATATATTATACTTTTTCATTCTTAAAAGTATTTAGTCAACAAAATATATTTTAATTAGAAAAATATTATTATTTTACATATTGCTTTATTATATAATTAATATATTCAATGAATGTAATTTTTGACTATGTCTCCTAAATTTTAAATGTAGTATTTAAATAGTTTATTTAAAAGATTATTTAATATATATATATATATATATATATATATATATATGTATATATGTATATATATACATATATATATACATATATATATATATATATATATATATATATGGGGTTTGTTAACATGTACACCCTTTTTCAATCAGTACATTTTAGCATTGTGTTTAGTAGACAAAAATATCCTCATATATGAATTCTCTATTTTAAGGTTAAGAGTATTTGAATAATTTTTATTCTCAAAACTAAAAGAAAACAAGAAACCTCAAACCCTTACTCACCTACCTCGTTCATTTCAACCATTTCCATTTCATCTCCCTCACTGCAACATTTTCTCTGTCATTCCTACGGTAGTCCCAACTGAGAAACTCATAAACACTCGTTGTTAAACAATTTCTTACAAAAAATAATTTTATAATGAGTTTTCATTTTATAATTTTTCTCTTATCTAGTTTTATCTAATTTTCACAAACATAATCGTTAAACAATTTCTTACAAAAATTATTTACACTGAGTTTTCATTTTATAATTTTTGTCTTATCTAATTTTATCTAATTTTCACAAGCATAATGACATATGAAGAAATTCGTAATTGGCCTGGAGGGTTTTTTTAGAGATGATGATTCAACCTCTGTAGATGTTGAAATTAGAGAGGTTAGTGAAGATGATGAAATTGAAGAGATATTGAATGAACTTTTTCTTGAAGACGAATATGCCAATGACTCAACTCTTTACAAAGATAAATTGTTTAACCACAAGTGTATATCGGGTTCGCTAACTTGAATTAGCAACAAATTGTGGTGTCGCTGGTTGCTGAGTGTGGGTAAGGGAAAGTATGTTGATGAGAGAGAAACAAATTGGATAAGTGAGGAAGGTAGATTTGGGTTAGGCGAGTGTTTATGAATTTTTCAGTTGGGACTACCGTAGGCATCACTACAGGAAAAACGTTAATTTCTGAAAAAATAATACCAACGATCTTTGAGGCCTTCGGTAAAGTTGATTTACCGAAGGATGCACCGACGGTCATGTAAGTGGTTGATTACTGAAGGCTTTTTGAGTTTACCGAAGGCCCCATAGGCCGTCGGTATAAGCATCGACCTAGTGAAATGGAAATTTGGGATTCCCCTCTCCCATTCTCCAAATTTTACTTTCCACAGAAGCTTTCCCCCAATTTTTTGTCTCTCACCCCAAAACACCCAAGCATCTTCCTCTAGCGTGTAAAAATCAAAATTAACCCCTTTTTTGCTGCAATTACTGTGTCGACGTTAGGATAGTGCCGGTGAGGAGGGTGGTGGTTGCGAGACTACATTATTCCAAGGGGGTTGTTCGAAGGTGGTGGTCGCGACGTGACGACGGTGTTGTGGCGACCTGAAGACGGTGTGCTCAGAACTTGAAGGAAATTGGTTGAGGGACTTCGTTGGAGGGGTCATTGTGGGCTTATGTGGTTGTCGTGCTGTACAAAGGTTGCCATCGTCAAGGGCTTTCTTGGTTGAGGTAAGTTGTGCGTTTAAAAATTCATTATGAGTTACAATGTTCTTGAATCTGTTTGATGTTCTTGTGGCAGCAGTGTATGATGTTGTTTGATTGAGAAAGTTTATTGGTCTGTTGCCTTTGCTTCTAATGCGTGCAACTGTGTGCTCTAACTACACAAAACTTCAACTACGAAGTGAACCTTTAATATTGATTGAATGGTTTAAAGTGTACTTAGTAGAACTTGTAGGTTACAAATTTTAGGTCTAAGTCTAAGTCCAACCACCATAAAAACAATAGTTATACTAACCACTTATATCGAGCAATCCGTTTAATCGGTTTGATATTAAATCAAGGGATTTGAGACGTTGAAGCCCACTTAGAGATGAGAGAAATTCATTGGAGAAACTGTTTCAAGTCAGCTTTAGGACTTGTAAAGTGGGTGGCCACGTAAATCCATCCTTCTTTGATAGAAACAAAATTGACAACATTTAATTATGAGTATACACACAAAATAAGGAGCATCCATATTTGCATTGATTCGAATCTACTTCGGTAAAATAAAGAATAAGCATAACTAACCTAAATGCCAAAAAATAGTCTTATTCAACTGGTTCCCCTCCATCTCAAGAATCTCTAGAGACCTTATCTTTGATATATCTAGTAATATACATACTCATTACACTCATATATTTTCAACTAAAAAACATGATGATGATTTGAGATGTAGGAAGTGTAACATACTAAGAATTGATCTTGGAGTCAATTCAATGTATCCTAGATTTAAATACTTTAGAGAAGAAAGTCCACTGAGAATGCAATATCACTGTCATTGAAGTTGTTGTAAGACAAGTGAAGGACCTCAAGATTCTTCAACATAGAGCATAAACCTGCAAGGTAAAGTATCTTACATTACATACGTGTATATATTATCCTGAAGCTTATCAGTATCCTTAGCTTTACAAATGAAATGGGAAAATTATTCCACCTTGGATATGATTATCTGAGTCAAATTCATTGTCAGACAAATAGAGTTCTTCTAGAGATGTGAATCCCTCTTAGAGATGGCAAAATGTCATTAGTCAAATAGTTCCAACTTATGTCAAGGACTTCTAATCTAACCAACTTTGATGATAGAGTTTCAAAATCTAAAGGAATACACATGTGTTAGTACTCAAAGGTAGTAGAAGAAGCCAACCAATTCTGAAGTAAAAATTAAAAAGATGCTTATCACACATAAAATCAACAATTGATAGTGGCAGTTCCCTTAAATGCCGAAAATTTCACTAATAATTGTTGCAGAATGGAGAAACAGCAGAGTAAAGGCTGGGTGGTTCAATTAAATGCATAAGAAGATCCTAATCAACTAGACCTAGCTGCAGACTATCAACTAGGAGATATAAAGTGACCTAAAACCACTCAAAGACTAAAGCACAGTGCAAAGCTCTACAAAAAACAGAAACAATGATAAAACTAGCAAAATGATCAACTCAACTACTCTAATTGAGATTTAATGATAATTTGTGATTGTTAGCACTTGAAACATGTATGCATGTATCAAATACACTTGTCTCAAGCATTAGAATCAATAAATTTTTGCCAAAAAGAGTGTGCTCATGATCAAACCATTAAAGTAAATGCCTTTTAGCACCTGTATAATGTTTCTTTTTCACATGTTTCAGTTCAAATCACAACCTAGCTTTTGTTACAACTCAAACCAATTACAAATGCAAAAATTCAAAAATCAAAGTTGGATTCAACTTTGCACTAGAAAAAATGAACTGTAAATTGAGGTTTTGAGTTGTGAAATTATAGAACAGTGGTTATAAGTCAAATTAGAATTTTAGAACAACTTTAAATCATCAAAACAAAGTCTTTTGAGCTATTTTTTGGCATAGAAATAGTAGATTCGAAAATTTGACCTTATAACAGCTAATAATGTAGCAAATTAAACAACTACACACCTCATTCTATGTTATAATGATTCAAACAGCTAGCTATCCATGCAAATGACTGTAGAAAGTGCAAATACACTAAACTAAGCTTGAAAACAACAAGTAATCATGGTCAAACTCGAACTGGACATTGCAAGGACATTTAACACGGTGAAAACCATTACTTTTTGAGTTAAAATAGAAGTGTAGTAGTGATTTTGAGTTGCAGACTGTTTCTAACTCATTTTAGAGTTTAAAGATAATTAAAATCATCAAATAAAGTTACTTGAACATTCAGTTGTGTGTTTAAATCACTTGCATATGTTTTTTAGTATCAAACCACCAAACTAGGGACTTTTTCTAGTGCAGGATTTTTTTTCCAGCTAAGGTTTGATTCTTTTCTCTAGTTGCAGTGCATTTGTAGTCAGGAGGGTGGTCAGTTAACATCACGGTGTGTGGACGTTGTTGTGAGGAGGGTTCTTGTATTCGTCAAGGGAGGCTCCTAGATGTGCAAAATAGTTTACTACTGCTAGGAATGTATTTTTTATTATGCTTATATGATGGAACCACTGTTAATAAATTGAAGTTGAAGAGGAACATTTTATATTTCATTGTGTGCGTTTTCTGCCTTAAATAAGCATGGATAGGAGTAATAATTTCGTAATTGTTACCCTCAGTCATTTTAAATCCATGAAGAACATAATAGCTCATCAAATCAGTAGCTTAATCCAATGAAAACTAAAACAAGGACCCGTTGAACGTTTTAGTATTGCAATATTTGAATCTGGTTTTGATTTTTAATAATTTGATATATGCAAAGGAATTTTTGTTTGGACTGTCTGCTGCATGAGCTTTGAGGTCATGAGTTACTCTTCCTTGTAGTATAATTGCACAAGAGTTGTAACCGGGAGAGTTATGTTCCTTCTTTGATAGCCAACCTATTACATTCAAATTATAACCTTCTTTACCAGTTTGGAACTAGAACAATGATAATGTAACCATAAAGGTTTACCTTTGGCCAAAATACTTAACATACTGATGTGCAAACATATTTAAGTTTGTATGCCCTCTATGTGTAGAGTCCTCGTTGCTATCATATCTCCTCCCTCTTTATTAGGTTTCCAGAGTACTAAGTCTTCTGTTGGTATGATTTAGATTCTGAAATCTAATTAGAAATCTTTAAATAAACTGTGACAATATTTATATGAATAAGTTGATGTTAAAAAGTGAAAAATGCTAGACATAATGTATTAAAAATGAAATAATGAGGTGTGGTTAGAGTAAATAATGAGGAAATGCAGTATAGGTTAAAGAGCAAAAGAGCAAATGACTTAATGTCTCTGAATTGGAAGTTATATGATTAAGTAAATGATTCATGGATAAAATATTAGAGGAAACACCATCTTATCCTTATTAATTTTTTATTTCTCTTCCACAAATTATTAAAGTGTTTTATTTAATTAAAGGGCTTGATTAATTAGTTAACAATTCGAGCTACTAGGAGCTAAATTCGAGACCTTTCAAAAGCTAGTTGAACTAGTTTTATTATCATTTGAAATGGTGAACTACAAGTCTCATTTTGTTGGTGTAGAAATCTCTGCATATGACAATCAAGTAATATTAGCCACCACAGAATTTGAATATATATATATATATATATATATATATATATATATGTATGTATGTATATATAATATGAAGTGGTAATTGTGTATGATGAAGAAGTAAGTAGCTTTGTTTATAATCTGACCGTGAGTGGACAATAGAATTATCTTATATAACAAAACCAAATGAACATGGCTCATGGACCAAATTAATTCACAGACAGAGTTAGTGGAAACACATGTTACTTTGACAAGTCAATTGTTTGCATAAGTAGATTCTGGTAAATATTGTCAGAAACCTTAAAGTTAAAGTTGTTTAGGTTTGGGATGGATATAGGGTGTTTGATGATTAATCTTTTGTTGTTGTTGTATTTTGCTAATTAAAATTGTCCATTATTGTACAAGGTTTTGGGGTTTCAATTAGAAGCACATAACGTTTGGAAGCTTCAAACGGAGTAGGTTAAAGTTAGTTGCAAAAGTGTCATTGTTTAAGGGCTACATTCAAGTGTCGAAGACTTCATCATTTGCAGGTAGGTAAATGATGTCTTATTCTGTTTACCTTGCTTTATTTTGCTCCTGATTGATCTGTCTAAAAGCCTATAGCCATGCAACAATTTGATAAATAAACATGTTGGCCCCTCCTTTTGGTAAATAAAATTTTGTTTGTCTTCTCTCTTGTGTTGTCTGTGATGCATATTCTTCTTATATATAATCTCCACACCTTGTTCCCCACCCTTCAACCGAAATTCCCTCTTGGAAAAAGACCATGACAACACCCTTAAAAATTTCTTTCAATACAGGGTAAGACTTAAAATGAGTAACTATAAGGATGAAGTAGAGTACAAGGACAAACCAACATAAATATATGTTGGTTATATACTATCTTAAATCCCCCAAGTTACCAAACTAGAAGAAGGAACCAAAGTTATAGTTGTTTTATAGTTTATATATTAACTAAAAAACTGAAAATTCCTTACTAAGGCTAAAGTAGACCATCTCTTAGGTTAAACTTTATTAACTTTGCTCCAACTGGTAGTGGTTAAGGGCACTCCAGTGATTAATTTGGCCTTCAACATGTTAAAAGATATGTCTCTTACGGTCTCCAACAACCTGTACATGAATTTGGACTTTCATTGTGAAAGTGAACTCTAAAGTCAAAGTTCAACATATGATTTTGGACTTCAATTGTGAAGTCTCAAAATTGAAGTACTTAAAACATAAAAAGTGTTCTAAAAATAGGTAAAAATTTCGAAATTCACCTAATATAACCAAAGAAAGTATATTGTTGTTATCCTAACAAGTTTAAAGTACTTAAATGAAGCTAATAGAGATGACAAATTGGATCAAGTAGCAAAATCTCAAAATTTCACTACCTAAAATCTAAAAAGAGTACTACTATATTGAACATCCTAACAAGTTTAAACTAGTAGAATGAAGCTAGGAAATTTGAAAAAAGCAAAGAATTACCTCAACTTCGAAGTTTGAGTATGTAGAACCTAAAAAAGTCTACTAAAAGGGTGAGAAAGAGGCAATTCACCTAAAGTAGACTAACAATAACTAATGTTAATATCTTAACAAGTCTAAAGTAGTGAAATGACACTAGGAAAATACTCAAAAGCAAACAATTACCTAAAAGTCAAATTTTGAGTAGTTAGAACCTAAGAAAGTGTACTAAAAAGGTGAGAAATTGGTTTAAATCATGTTTGTACTTGTTGTGCTTGTACTTCCAGTGTTCCTTAGTGTTTCTCCATCATTTTAATCAGTGAATTTCGTTTGCTTGAGTTGAATTCCAGCTTGCATATTCATTTTCCAGTTTTGTCTAAAGTCACGTGCCTTATGTGTAGTGTTATTTTTGTCATGAAGTGTTGGTTTCATAACAAATACAATTGTGCCTTAGATATGCCTCCAACTTACTGATAACAGTTGAAAAACTGTTATTTTCATGCTTAAAAGTGATACTAAAAGCAACCTTTAGACTTAGAAACTAGCTTGAAATCATGCATTTTGTTTATATTTTCAGAAATAAGAGAGTTGGACAGGTTTATGCTTGATTTGAGTGTTTTTGTGCAGGTTTTGAGGTGAATTTGGTGAAAGAAGTGAAGAATGAGAGAGAGGACATTAGAAAAGACAAGAAAGAGTGCAAAAAGGAGAAGTCGAAGGCACCGCTCAGCGGCAAACTACCGCTGAGCGGCACTCAAGAGGTGACGTTGGAACCGCTGAGGGGCAAATGGCCGCTGAGGGGAAGAAAGAAGACGCGTAACCACCGCTGAGCGGTAAATGGCGCTGAGCGGCACTTTTTGGGCTTGGACTTTTATAATCTTTTGTAACTCTAGATTAGTATATAAGGGCTTGCACGTCCTTTAGTTAGTATCTTTGGCAGAAACGAGGCAAACACTCTCTCTTTCACCCCTTTGAAGGAGGATCTTGGATGCTCAGGCTACCTCTTCCACTTTATTGGGTTTATTCTTTCATACTTTCATTGTTATTCATCTAGGTTCACCATGAATATGGTGAACTAAACCTTGTATGTTTGTTGGGGAATCAATGTAATCTCTTGAAGCTCTCATATATGGATTTGTTGAATACATCTTTGAATTAAGACATATGCTTTCTTTTCATCATTAGTTAGGGTTTTTCCTCTTTGCTCAATGCTTGCATTGTTTAACTCATTCTAATGCATGATTATTGGTTTTGTTGATACGGACACGTACGGGGAAATCTAGATCCGGGGAATTTCTCCCAATATTTTACTGACAACATTATATTGGTTGCCTTAAGCTCCTGCACTCATGAACTAATCATTAGGAATGCTAGGAATTGTATGAACTATTTGATTAGGGAGAAGCCATCTAGAATGGTACATTAGAGAGTGGCATTAACAATGATGATTTGAATGTTGAATTCCTAAAATATATGAGAGTGGATGAGATGAAATTGACCCCCAACAACATATTCATTCATATATTCCATTGAAAGTGTTTATCTTTTGTCTTTGCCATTGATCAAAATTCATGCATACATGTTTATTTTCTGTCTTGCATTTTAAACTCAAATATTTCGTTTGTAAGTCTTAGTTAATCAAGAAACCACATAACTAAACTAGGCCGTGAGTCCTTTGGGAAGAACGATACTTGGTCTTACCAAGTTTTATTACTTGAACGATTCGGTCATACTTGCCGATTGTGAAACAAGTTTGTGACATCATATTTTGGTGCTTACAAATTTGTCCATCAAGTTTTTGGCGCCGCTGCCGGGGATTCATGGTTTAACTGGTTAATTTGTGTGATTATTGATTATCTTTGACTTATTTTTTTATTTTTAATTTAAATTTTGAATTTTTTTAATTTTATTTTATTTTTCTGTTTATATTTTTCAGTTTGTATTTTATTTGATTTTATTTTATTTTTCTGTTTTCTGTTTTTCTGTTTTCTATTTTTATTTTCTGTTTTTTATTTTTCGGTTTTTATTTGATTTGATTTTTTTTTTTAGGTTAGATTTTATTTTTATTTTTTTAGATTAGATTTTATTTTATTTTATTAGATTTTATCTTTTTATCTTTTTAGGTTAGATTTTATTTTATTCTTATTCTATCTTTTAGGTTAGGTTAGATTTTATTTTATTTTATCTTTTAGATTAGATTTTATTTTTTAGATTAGGTTTTATTTTATTTTATTTGATTCTATCTTCTAAATCTCTTATCTTCTTATATCTTTTCAATCTTTATTTTCTTCTATATCTTTTTGTGCTAACAAATCTTTTCTAGGGTTTTGTTTTCTTGTGCATGCAGAAGGCAATTCGAACTAGAAGTAAGAAAACAACAAAACCACTACTTGAAGGACTAGACGAGAGTAGAAGGAGGAGAAGAATCAGAACGTCCAGAGAACTTTTCCCTTCTCCTGAAACTCTCCTACAATCATCACCACAAGGTTCTGTTCACAGCATAGGGAGTATGGAGAACAATAATAATGCTAGAAGAACTCTTGCAGATTACACTAATCTTGCTGGACCTCAGCACTTCAATAGCATAGCTCGACCTAGAGTCAATGCAGCCAACATGGAGGTCAAACCAGCATTAATCCAACTGGTAAAGAGTAATCAATTTACTGGGTTATCACATGAAAGCCCATATGAGTACCTTACAACATTTAATGAGATCTGCAACACGGTCAAGATCAATGGGGTGCCAGACGAAGCTATCAAACTTAGCTTGTTTCCTTTCTCATTGGGAGGCAATGCTAAGCTTTGGTTGAACTCTTTTCCAGAAGAAAGTTTCACGGAGTGGGAAGCAGTGGTTACAAAGTTTCTAAGCAAATACTTCCCACAATCTAAAGTGACTAAAGGAAAGCAAGAGATATCTTCATTCAAGCAGGGCATGGAGGAATCACTGGGACATGCATGGGACAGGTATAAAAGCTTGTTACGTAAAACTCCTACGCATGGCTTTGAAGATCAAGAAGTAGTCCTAACTTTCCTTGGAGGGCTTGGTTCACAAACCAAGATGATGTTGGATGCCTCAGCTGGAGGCAATATCAAATGGAAAACTCCAGAGGAAGCAACTGAAATTATTGAAAATATGGCTACAAGTGATAATGAGCTTCACAATGAAAGAGGCGCCCCTATGCAACAGAAAGGGGTTCTTCAATTACAAACCCATGATGCTCTGCTAGCACAGAATAAGATTCTAACTCAACAGCTGGAAACTCTGACCAAAACTCTTGCTTCACTACCTAAAGAGTTAAAATCTGCTGCACAGGTACAAACCCAGTTGTGCGAACTGTGTGGAGGTGATCACATCAATGGCCAGTGTGCTTTTCCAGTAGAGGCCTTGGAGGATGTTAACTTCATGGCTAATCAGTTTCCATACCGTCAAGGGAATTATAATCAGGGTTGGAAACCACATCCAAGCATTGGCCAAGGACAAACTGGGCAGGCTAATCAGTTTAATAAGCAGCAGCAGCAACCAACTTTGTGGCAACAATTATCTATGCTTAATGACAGATCAACAAAGTTGGAAGAAACTCTTCAGCAATTCATCCAAAAAACTGAATCTTCTCAAAAGAGCACTGAAGCTGCTATAAAGAATCTGGAGATTCAGATGGGTCAGATCACCAAGCAATTGGAAGAAAGACCCAACAGAAACTTTGGGGCTAATACTGAGGTTAACCCCAGAGAAGAGTGCAAAGTGGTCAAGAGTGTAAATGAAGAGATCATTGAGTTGGAAGAAGAAGAAGAAGAAACAGAAGAAAGAAGAGAAATAGAGAGTGAAAATAATTTTCCTTTTCCAATAAATCAGGAGAAACAAATGGATTTCACAGATTTATTCAAAATGGTTGATAATGAAGCTCCTTGGGAACAAATTCTACAGAAAATAGCAGTTTACACCAAATCAGATGAAGGAACCTCTACAAAAAGAAGACGTAGAGAGGATGAGGAAGAAAAGTGTATAACTGTTAAGAAAGAATCATTCCCACCAAAAGCAGCAGATCCAGGCAGTTTTTCTATCCCTTGCATTATAGGGAAGAAAAAGGTAAAGAAAGCTCTCCTTGATTTAGGCTCAAGTGTTAACTTGATGCCTTATTCTCTATTGGAGCAAATTGGCCATGTTGAAATAAAACCTGTAAAGGTTAATCTTGTAATGGCTGATGGATCTTCAAAGGAGCCATGTGGGATTGCAGAAGACATTGTAGTTTGTGTTGGCAAACTTCAGTTCTTGGCAGACTTTGTGGTGATGAAGATGGAAACTGAGAAAATACCTTTCATACTTGGAAGACCGTTTATGAAAACGGCCAGGGCTATCATTGATGTGAATGAAGGTATAGTGGTTCTCCAAGACAGAGAGGAGAGAGTGGTGGTGGATGTGTTCAAAGATGAGATACAAGCAAAGGAGGAAGAAGCCAGTTATAAAGCTGCATTTCGAGATGCACCCATAACGAGAGGTAAAAATAAAAATCTTAAGGTTTCTGATAACCATTGTTTGTATTTTCAGGCACCCAAGGTAGAAGAGATTGGAAAAGGAGAAGAAGTTCCTAGAGACTGGAAAAAATTAAGACTCCAACTTGGCACACCTGTAAGACTCAAGAACAAGTTGTGGGTTATTAAAGGCTTTAAAGAGAAGGAGATGATAGAGATAGAGTCTCCATATTCTAGAGAATCTAAGACAGTCCAAAGGAAGCAGTTGAAAGGTTGGTGGAAGGACTACGTCAACTATAAAGAAGATGGAACGTGAGCTTTAACAGGGTCAAGCTAGTGACGTTAAAGAAGCGCTTGCTGGGAGGCAACCCAGTGATTGACAAACTTTTGATTTTGATTTTGGTTTTGTAATTTTTTGTGGACTTTATTTTGTAATTATTTTGGAGATAGCATCTACTGAAGGATGCTAGGTGGTTAAGTATCTACTGAAGGATACTATATTTGTAACACCTACTGATGGGTGTTGGTAAGAAAATTTTGCACCTACTGATGGGTGCTGGTAAGTTGGAAACACCTACTGATGGGTGTTGGTGGAATTTGGGTCAGGCTCGTGACGTTAAACAAGCGCTACCTGGGAGGCAACCCAGTTGATTGATTGTTTTTGATTGTTTATTTTAGTTAGGGTTTGCATAAGCATTTTTAACATTGAATTGCAGGGAACCTATGAGAGACATGTAGGGAAGGCACGTAGGTCAAGAAAAGAAGGAGGGGAGCACTTCACGAAAGTGCCGCTGAGCGGCAATTACCGCTGAGCGGTACTATCGCAGAGGGGCTTAAGTTCCCCTTAGCGGGACCCGAGCCCATTAGGGTATTTTTATACCCCAAGCTGCGTTTTAAGGGTTTATTTTCTGGCTTCTCTCTGCACAAACACTTCCACACACATTCTCTTAGGTTTTCCACATCTTTTCACTCTTCCCTCTTAAGAAAATCTCTCTTCTATTCACTTTTTCACTAGTGTGCCATCAAAGTTTGGGGTTGGAAGAGAGCATTCTAGTTTGAAGGCATTCTCATTGCATCTAGTATCTCCACCCAAGTAAGTAAAATGCATTTTGTTCATTCTAGGGTTCTTGAATTTGAATGTGATTGTCAAAGCATGAATATCTAGGGGTTTTGATTTCTATGCATGATTTGATGATATATTTGATGTTTGAACCGATTAAACTGCATGATTATGAACTGGAAAACTGAAAATTGCATTTGGGTGGAGTTAGGGAAGCTTTAAAACTGATTTTTCAAAAATCTGCAGAGTTACCGCTGAGGGGTAAATTACCGCTGAGCGGCACTCTGCCAGATTTGGTTTTTTCTGATTTTTGCGTGTTGGAATGTGGCGCTGGTGGCGCTGAGGGGAAATTCTGGCCCTCAGCGGTGGTTTAGTTTCAAAAGGAGTTTTGTTTTGTGTTTACTAATGATTAACATCATGTTCTGTGGTTTTGGATTTATGTTTGAATGCAGGAATGGCATCCTCTTCAGGAAAGAGATTGAAAACCATGGCAACCAAGAGAAAGGAAAAGGAACCAGAGCAGCCCCATAATGGCAGGTTCCTCTCTAGGAAACATGAGAAGCACTTTAGGGTGGTTCAGGACAGGAGACTTCTAATGGAGAGAAAGGTTGGAATGATACCTAACTTTGCTCCTCAATTTGGAGAGCAAGTGTTAGGGAATGATTGGGGGAAGCTAGCCACTTATCCATCACCTGCCAACATAGCTGTGGTGAAAGAATTCTACACCAATGCAAAGAAGATTGGTGATTATCCAGCTGAGAATTATTTGGGCTATGTTAGAGGCCATGCTATCAGGTATGATCCTAACTCCATAAATAACTTTCTGGATACTGTGTGGGCTGGTGAACAATGCCAGTTTGCTCTTAGCATGGAGGAAGGTGCTGATTATGAGGATGTGGAGAGAGTATTGTGTATACCTGGAGGACACTTCCAAAGGAATAGATCTGGCTCAGTGGTTAACATTAGGAGGACAGATTTGACTCCTCTTGCAAAGTATTGGATGGCGTTTTCTCATGCCAACATTCAGCCATGTTCACATGTGTCAGATATTACTCTCAGCAGGGCACTATTCATCTACTGTGTTATCAGAAACTTGAATGTTAATATTGGGCAGGTGATAGCTGATGAGATTAGTGTGTGTGCTAACACTTCAAACAACAAAGCACCACTGGGACATCCTTCTTTGATCACTCACCTTTGCAAGCTAGCTGGGGTGGACACTTCTGTTCCACCATTTGAGAGGCCAAGAAAAGCTATAGATGAGGCCTATTACAGACAGTATTGTGGAGGAGAGGAGGCAGCCCAGCCAGTGCCACCACGCCAGGCTCGTAGAGAGAGAAGGCCAGCACAGAGCAGGACTTCTGCTGATACTCATGAGGCAGAACCATTCCAGATGAGGGACATGTATATGTCTCTTATAGGTGCTCAGTTGCAGTCCATCCACAGAGGGCAGGTGGCCACGGCTGAGATGATAGTGGGGATGTATGATACCCCTCCAGCACACAGGTGGACTATGGATGAATTCCATAATGTGGTAGCTTGGCCAGAAGAACCAGTATATGGAGGAGCTGGAGCAGCTGAAGCTTCAGCCAGAGATATGGAGGAAGATGAAGCAGAGGAGGAGGATGCATTTGATGAAGATGATGATGAAGAGGAAGAGGAAGATACAGAGAGCTCAGACTGATGAGGAGCTGAGATAGCATTTACTGATGAATGCTATCATATGATTATGCTTTTGTGGTTTAAGTTTTCTGAACTTATTTGTTTTTGTTTTTAGATTAGGGTTTGATGTACTCTATTGAACACCTGATTTCTTATGATGGTTTGCTATTAACTGTGATTGTGTGATAAGTAATGCTTGATGATGCTTATTGATTGATTGATGTTGAGATGATGTGCACATTAAAATGCTTATACAGGTGATTCACAAGCTTTGTGAACAAATGCATAATATCATGATTGTGATTGTGAAATTAAGCAGGATGTGTATGTCAAATGTGAATGAGCTTATATGTGAGGTTTTGAGCTCCAGAGTTGTTATTATTAAATGCTATTATGTGATAACAGTTGAAAAACTGTTATTTTCATGCTTAAAAGTGATACTAAAAGCAACCTTTAGACTTAGAAACTAGCTTGAAATCATGCATTTTGTTTATATTTTCAGAAATAAGAGAGCTGGACAGGTTTATGCTTGATTTGAGTGTTTTTGTGCAGGTTTTGAGGTGAATTTGGTGAAAGAAGTGAAGAATGAGAGAGAGGACATTAGAAAAGACAAGAAAGAGTGCAAAAAGGAGAAGTCGAAGGCACCGCTCAGCGGCAAACTACCGCTGAGCGGCACTCAAGAGGTGACGTTGGAACCGCTGAGGGGCAAATGGCCGCTGAGGGGAAGAAAGAAGACGCGTAACCACCGCTGAGCGGTAAATGGCGCTGAGCGGCACTTTTTGGGCTTGGACTTTTATAATCTTTTGTAACTCTAGATTAGTATATAAGGGCTTGCACGTCCTTTAGTTAGGGATCTTTGGCAGAAACGAGGCAAACACTCTCTCTTTCACCCCTTTGAAGGAGGATCTTGGATGCTCAGGCTACCTCTTCCACTTTATTGGGTTTATTCTTTCATACTTTCATTGTTATTCATCTAGGTTCACCATGAATATGGTGAACTAAACCTTGTATGTTTGTTGGGGAATCAATGTAATCTCTTGAAGCTCTCATATATGGATTTGTTGAATACATCTTTGAATTAAGACATATGCTTTCTTTTCATCATTAGTTAGGGTTTTTCCTCTTTGCTCAATGCTTGCATTGTTTAACTCATTCTAATGCATGATTATTGGTTTTGTTGATACGGACACGTACGGGGAAATCTAGATCCGGGGAATTTCTCCCAATATTTTACTGACAACATTATATTGGTTGCCTTAAGCTCCTGCACTCATGAACTAATCATTAGGAATGCTAGGAATTGTATGAACTATTTGATTAGGGAGAAGCCATCTAGAATGGTACATTAGAGAGTGGCATTAACAATGATGATTTGAATGTTGAATTCCTAAAATATATGAGAGTGGATGAGATGAAATTGACCCCCAACAACATATTCATTCATATATTCCATTGAAAGTGTTTATCTTTTGTCTTTACCATTGATCAAAATTCATGCATACATGTTTATTTTCTGTCTTGCATTTTAAAATCAAATATTTCGTTTGTAAGTCTTAGTTAATCAAGAAACCACATAACTAAACTAGGCCGTGAGTCCTTTGGGAAGAACGATACTTGGTCTTACCAAGTTTTATTACTTGAACGATTCGGTCATACTTGCCGATTGTGAAACAAGTTTGTGACATCATATTTTGGTGCTTACAAATTTGTCCATCAAGTTTTTGGCGCCGTTGCCGGGGACTCGTGGTTTAACTGGTTAATTTGTGTGATTATTGATTATCTTTGACTTATTTTTTTTTTATTTTATTTTAAATTTCGAATTTTTATTTTATTTTATTTTATTTTTCTGTTTATATTTTTCAGTTTGTATTTTATTTGATTTGATTTTATTTTTTTTCTGTTTTCTGTTTTTTATTTTCTGTTTTTTATTTTTCGGTTTTTATTTGATTTTATTTTATCTTTTTAGATTAGATTTTATTTTAGATTAGATTTTATTTTATTTTATTAGATTTTATCTTTTTATCTTTTTAGGTTAGATTTTATTTTATTCTTATTCTATCTTTTAGGTTAGGTTAGATTTTATTTTATTTTATCTTTTAGATTAGATTTTATTTTTTAGATTAGGTTTTATTCTATTTTATTTGATTCTATCTTCTAAATCTTTTATCTTCTTATATCTTTTCAATCTTTATTTTCTTCTATATCTTTTTGTGCTAACAATTGTTTTTAGGGTTTTGTGCCTAATGTCTGCAGAATGCAATTTGGTCAAGAGTTTAACTATATGGGCACTCAATTCTACCAAAGTAATCTCAACCAATGGTGGGAACCTCACTCAAGCATGGATCAAAGCCAATTTTGGCAAGCTGCCGGACAATTTGAGAACCAACCACAACAACAATGGCAGCAAAAATCCTCTCTATCAGAAAGTTTGGAGGACACCCTTCAACGATTTTTGAAAAGTTCCGACTCTACTCAGAAAAGCATTGAAGAATCATGTAAAAGGATGGAGATGCACTTTCGTTACATTAGTCAGAGATTGGATGATGAGGTTAATACTGAAGTTAACCTTAAGGAGGAAGGGCAAACCAATGTCACTGAAAGTGACAAGATTCTTGATGAGAAAAAAATAGAGGGAGATGCGGAAAAGATAGAGAGAAAAGAGAAAGAAGAGTTGAGTGAGAAAAATAAAGATGAAGAAAAAGAAAAAGAATTGGTTGAGAGAAAAGAGAGAAAGAAAATTTGTGTGAAGATAAAGAAGTTGAGGAGAAAAAGAGAAAGGAAGAAAAAAATAAAAGAAGAGAAAAAGAGAAAATTTAGGGAGAGAAAAAGGAAGAAAAAGAAGATGAGAGGAAAGAAGAAGAAATCACATGAAAAATCACATCCTCATCTAAAGAAGAATCATAGGAAGGAAAAGAAATTTAAGTGCTTTATGGAAATCTTCAAGAAATTGGAGATTAAAGTTCCTATGGTTGAGACATTGCAACAGGTTCCTGGTTTGATCAAATTTCTGAAGAAGTTCAGTAGAAAGAAGAAAAAGAAGAAGGAACTTGAGGTTGGGTCAAGCTAGTGACGTTAAAGAAGCGCTTGCTGGGAGGCAACCCAGTGGATTTACAAACTTTTGATTTGGTTTTGTAATTTATAATTTGTGAATATTATTCTGGATATTATTTTGTTTGATCTAGCATCTACTGAAGGATGCTAGGTGGTTAAGTATCTACTGAAGGATACTAAGTTTGTAACACCTACTGATGGGTGTTGGTGAGAAGATTTTGCACCTACGGATGGGTGCTGGTAAGTTTGAAACACCTACTGATGGGTGTTGGTGGATTTTGGGTCAGGCTCGTGACGTTAAACAAGCGCTACCTGGGAGGCAACCCAGTTGATTTATTGTTTTTGTTTGTTTATTTTTAGTTAGGATTTGCATAAGCATTTTTAACATTGAATTGCAGGGAACCTATGAGAGACATGTAGGGAAGGCACGTAGGTCAAGAAAAGAAGGAGGGGAGCACTTCACGAAAGTGCCGCTGAGCGGCAATTACCGCTGAGCGGTACTATCGCAGAGGGGCTTAAGTTCCCCTTAGCGGGACCCGAGCCCATTAGGGTATTTTTATACCCCAAGCTGCGTTTTAGGGTTTATTTCCAGACTTCTCTCTGCACAAACACTTCCACACACCTTCTCCTAGGTTTTCCACATCTTTCTACTCTTCCTTCTTTAGAAGATTTCTCTTCCACTCACTTTTATACTAGTGTGCCATCAAAGTTTGGGGTTGGAAGAGAGCATTCTAGTTTGGAAGCATTCTCATATCATCTAGCATCTCCACCCAAGTAAGTAAAATGCATTTTGTTCATTCTAGGGTTCTTGAATTTGAATGTGATTGTCAAAGCATGAATACTTAGGGGTTTTAGTTTCTATGCATGATTTGATGATATATTTGATGTTTGAACCGATTAAACTGCTTGATTATGAACTGGAAAACTGAAAATTGCATTTGGGTGGAGTTAGGACTGTTTTAAAAAGAGATTTGCAAAAATCTGCAGATCACCGCTGAGCGGCATTTACCGCTGAGCGGCACTCTGCCAGATTTGTTTTTTTCTGGTTTATTGCGTGTTTGAATGTGGCACTGGTGGCGCTGAGGGGAAATTCTGGCCCTCAGCGGTGGTTTAGCTTCGAAAGGAGTTGTGTTCTGAGTTTACTAATGATGAACATCATGTTCTGTGGTTTTGGATTTATGTTTGAATGCAGGAATGGCATCCTCTTCAGGAAAGAGATTGAAAACCATGGCAACCAAGAGGAAGGAAAAGGAACCAGAGCAGCCCCATAATGGCAGGTTCCTCTCTAGAAAACATGAGAAGCACTTTAGGGTGGTTCAGGACAGGAGACTTCTAATGGAGAGAAACGTTGGAATGATACCTAACTTTGCTCCTCAATTTGGAGAGCAAGTGTTAGGGAATGATTGGGGGAAGCTAGCTACTTATCCATCACCTGCCAACATAGCTGTGGTGAAAGAATTCTACACCAATGCAAAGAAGATTGGTGATTATCCAGCTGAGAATTATTTGGGCTATGTTAGAGGCCATGCTATCAGGTATGATCCTGACTCCATCAATAACTTTCTGGATACTGTGTGGGCTGGTGAGCAATGCCAGTTTGCTCTTAGCATGGAGGAAGGTGCTGACTTTGAGGATGTTGAGAGAGTATTGTGCATACCTGGAGGACACTTCCAAAGGAATAGATCTGGCTCAGTGGTTAATATTAGGAGGACAGATTTGACTCCTCTTGCAAAGTATTGGATGGCGTTTTCTCATGCCAACATTCAGCCATGTTCACATGTGTCAGATATTACTCTCAGCAGGGCACTATTCATCTACTGTGCTATCAGAAGCTTAAATGTTAATATTGGGCAGGTGATAGCTGGTGAAATTAGTATGTGCGCCAACACCTCAAAAAAACAAAGCACCACTGGGACATCCTTCTTTGATCACTCACCTTTGCAAGCTAGCTGGGGTGGACACTTCTGTTCCACCATTTGAGAGGCCAAGAAAAGCTATAGATGAGGCCTATTACAGACAGTACTGTGGAGGAGAGGAGGCAGCCCAGCCAGTTCCACCACGCCAGGCTCGTAGAGAGAGAAGGCCAGCACAGGGCAAGACTTCTGCTGATACTCATGAGGCAGAACCATTCCAGATGAGGGACATGTATATGTCTCTTATAGGTGCTCAGTTGCAGTCCATCCACAGAGGGCAGGTGGCCACGGCTGAGATGATAGTGGGGATGTATGATACCCCTCCAGCACACAGGTGGACTATGGATGAATTCCATAATGTGGTAGCTTGGCCAGAAGAACCAGTATATGGAGGAGCTGGAGCAGCTGAAGCTTCAGCCAGAGATATGGAGGAAGATGAAGCAGAGGAGGAGGATGCATTTGATGAAGATGATGATGAAGAGGAAGAGGAAGATACAGAGAGCTCAGACTGATGAGGAGCTGAGATAGCATTTACTGATGAATGCTATCATATGATTATGCTTTTGTGGTTTAAGTTTTCTGAACTTATTTGTTTTTGTTTTTAGATTAGGGTTTGATGTACTCTATTGAACACCTGATTTCTTATGATGGTTTGCTATTAACTGTGATTGTGTGATAAGTAATGCTTGATGATGCTTATTGATTGATTGATGTTGAGATGATGTGCACATTAAAATGCTTATACAGGTGATTCACAAGCTTTGTGAACAAATGCATAATATCATGATTGTGATTGTGAAATTAAGCAGGATGTGTATGTCAAATGTGAATGAGCTTATATGTGAGGTTTTGAGCTCCAGAGTTGTTATTATTAAATGCTATTACTTTGAAAGCATGAATGACTTTGCCCAGGTTTTCTATGATTGAATCAATTGCTTGTTTTGCATCATATGATCAAAGGCCGTGTTTTTGAAACCCTTTTTATTGGCCAAATTCATAAAGTTAGCCTTCTAAAAGAGAACACGTTGTGTTCTATCCTTTGAACCCTTAGCCTTAAATATACACTGAACACCCTTGATTGAAAATCTTTACCTTGAGTTAAGTAGAAGATCTTGTGTGGTATTGTTAAATGTTCAAGTTTGGGGTTATTGGGGAAACATGAAAAAGGAAAAAGCATTGAGCTAAGAGCTAAAAAGTAAGAATATGCAAAGAAAAGAAAAGAAAAAGAAGCAAAGCTCAATGCAAATGCAAAAGCAAAGGCAAAAGAAAGTTGGGAATGAATAAGAAGATTGTGTTGTTATGATTCTCTTAACTCAAGGATTTTGTGATCCAGAAAAACCAATTTTCTTGTTAGCCCAGCCACATTATAAGCCATTGAAAAGTCCTTGTGATGATGCATGCTTGTGAATGTTTTTGATTGTGGTAAAATGAAAGGCAAAGTTAATTCATGTGACATTGTGATAGTGGAGTGAATGAGTGAAACACTTTACCTCTTATACACTTGTGTGTTGAGTGAAACACTTTACCTAGTGAGGAAAGATTCCATAAGCACATGAACATCCATGCTTAATTGATTGATCATTCATGAAAAATAGCATTTGTTGGAATTTAAATGACTTTGTGAACACTAAAGCATATGCACATCTTGAATTAACTCTTGGTCATAAGTTTGAGTGAAGTTATTACTTATCTTGAAAAGAGGATTTTGAATGAGTGAACCATCATATGAATTGGTTGGAGATGGAGTTACATTTTGTTTGCTTGAGGACAAGCAAAGTTCTAAGTTTGGGGTTGTGATAACAGTTGAAAAACTGTTATTTTCATGCTTAAAAGTGATACTAAAAGCAACCTTTAGACTTAGAAACTAGCTTGAAATCATGCATTTTGTTTATATTTTCAGAAATAAGAGAGCTGGACAGGTTTATGCTTGATTTGAGTGTTTTTGTGCAGGTTTTGAGGTGAATTTGGTGAAAGAAGTGAAGAATGAGAGAGAGGACATTAGAAAAGACAAGAAAGAGTGCAAAAAGGAGAAGTCGAAGGCACCGCTCAGCGGCAAACTACCGCTGAGCGGCACTCAAGAGGTGACGTTGGAACCGCTGAGGGGCAAATGGCCGCTGAGGGGAAGAAAGAAGACGCGTAACCACCGCTGAGCGGTAAATGGCGCTGAGCGGCACTTTTTGGGCTTGGACTTTTATAATCTTTTGTAACTCTAGATTAGTATATAAGGGCTTGCACGTCCTTTAGTTAGGGATCTTTGGCAGAAACGAGGCAAACACTCTCTCTTTCACCCCTTTGAAGGAGGATCTTGGATGCTCAGGCTACCTCTTCCACTTTATTGGGTTTATTCTTTCATACTTTCATTGTTATTCATCTAGGTTCACCATGAATATGGTGAACTAAACCTTGTATGTTTGTTGGGGAATCAATGTAATCTCTTGAAGCTCTCATATATGGATTTGTTGAATACATCTTTGAATTAAGACATATGCTTTCTTTTCATCATTAGTTAGGGTTTTTCCTCTTTGCTCAATGCTTGCATTGTTTAACTCATTCTAATGCATGATTATTGGTTTTGTTGATACGGACACGTACGGGGAAATCTAGATCCGGGGAATTTCTCCCAATATTTTACTGACAACATTATATTGGTTGCCTTAAGCTCCTGCACTCATGAACTAATCATTAGGAATGCTAGGAATTGTATGAACTATTTGATTAGGGAGAAGCCATCTAGAATGGTACATTAGAGAGTGGCATTAACAATGATGATTTGAATGTTGAATTCCTAAAATATATGAGAGTGGATGAGATGAAATTGACCCCCAACAACATATTCATTCATATATTCCATTGAAAGTGTTTATCTTTTGTCTTTACCATTGATCAAAATTCATGCATACATGTTTATTTTCTGTCTTGCATTTTAAAATCAAATATTTCGTTTGTAAGTCTTAGTTAATCAAGAAACCACATAACTAAACTAGGCCGTGAGTCCTTTGGGAAGAACGATACTTGGTCTTACCAAGTTTTATTACTTGAACGATTCGGTCATACTTGCCGATTGTGAAACAAGTTTGTGACATCATATTTTGGTGCTTACAAATTTGTCCATCAAGTTTTTGAATTGCTTCTTTGTTGGCTTTCAGAATTTCTATCAACTGCTCTTCTTCTTGTAAAGATAAAGAGTTGTTGATGATGACTGGCTTTGTTCCACCCTCTTCTAGAAACACATATTTCAAATGTGATGGCAATCTTTTCAATTCTGGCGACTGTGCTTTGATTGTTTCTTCCTTATCAATTTTTTCAAATATTGGATCTTCCTCTGGACCCTTTTTCAATGTTTCCAAGTCCATCAGACATTCATCGATCAATTTCTCTTCTTCTTCATCCAAATCTTCACATGCATCAATGAGCGTTTTTTCCAATGGTGAAATATTACGCACCATTCTTTCTTGAACCATACAAACTTCATCAAGTTCATCAAATTGAAAGCATGCTTTGTCATCATTTGGATACGTTCATGGCCTTGGATACATCAAAAGTAACTTCCTCATCATCAACTCTCAGTTTAAGCTTACCATTCTCCACATCAATCAAAACTCTAGCAGTCTTCATAAAAGGTCTCCCCAGAATAAGAGGAACATCACTAGCTCCTTCCATCTCCATCACAATGAAATCTACTGGGAATACAAATTTGTCAACCTTCACTAGAACATCTTCAACCACTCCATATGGATATTTAAGAGACCTGTCTGCCAATTGAAGAGCCATTCTGGTTGGTTTAATTTCTAACCCCTGAATTGTTCTGCACATGGATAGCGGCATTAGATTAATGCTAGCTCCCAAATCAATCAATGCTCTTCCAACTTTCACATCTCCTATGGTGCATGGAATGGTGAAGCTTCCTGGGTCTTTAAGTTTAGGAGGTAGTTTCTGTATGATTGCACTGCAATTGCCCTGTATATTGATAGTTTCCTTCTCAATGTACTTGTGTTTCTTTGTGAGAAGTTCCTTCAAAAATTTTGCATATGCTGGCATCTGTTGCAATGCTTCAGAGAATGGTATAGTGATCTCCAACTTCTTAAACAGTTCCATGAATCTTTCTAACTGCTTTT
The DNA here is from genome assembly GCF_029865625.1 of Vigna umbellata. Taxonomy (NCBI): domain Eukaryota; kingdom Viridiplantae; phylum Streptophyta; class Magnoliopsida; order Fabales; family Fabaceae; genus Vigna; species Vigna umbellata. Next base: position 3,124,503 of record NC_142173.1, read on the forward strand.
CTTTCTCCTTCCTTGAATAACTCTTTGGATAAGGAAGTGGCTTTTCATACTCTTTTTCTTTCTGTCTCTCTTCTCTCTCATTTTTTTCTCTCCTCTCCTCTTCTTCTTTTCTCTTTTTCTCTCTCTCACATGTTTCTTTTTCACTCTCAATCTCATTTTCTTTCTCCTCTCTCTCTTTTTGTCTCTCCTCTAACACTCTACCGCTTCTAGTCACAACAGTTTTGCACTCCTTTCCAAGATTATCCTGTTTAATTTCATCAACTATTCTCTCAACATGAACCTCCATTTTTTTAAATGCAACATCCACATTATGACAATAGGACGCATTTGTCTTCAAGAATCTCTGGAAAGTCTCTTCAAGCTTTGTTGTTTTCTCAACTGGAGTAACTTGCATCTGCCATTTTTGTCGTTCTTGAACCATTGAGACCTGTTGTATTCCCTGTGGTATTCGAGAAAGTTTCATGGTTACTTCCTCAAGCTGTTGAAAGAGAGTTTTATTTTGTTCTAGCAGAGCATCATGTACTGGTAACAACTCCCTCTGATGAAAGTCTCCTTTTTCAATATTGAGTTCGTTGTCACTAGTAGCCATATTTTCAATAATTTCAGTTGCTTCCTCTGGAGTCTTCCATTTGATATTGCCTCCGGCTGAAGCATTCAGTATCATCTTGGTTTGTGAACCAAGCCCTCCAAGGAAAGTTAGGACTACTTCTTCTTCTCTGAAACCATGCATAGGAGTTTTACGTAACAATCCTTTGTATCTGTCCCATGCATGTCCAAGTGATTCTTCCATGCCCTGCTTGAATGAAGATATCTCTTGCTTTCCCTTAGTCACCTTAGATTGTGGGAAGTATTTGTTTAAAAACTTTGTAACCACTGCTTCCCACTCTGTGAAACTTTCTGCTGGAAAAGAGTTCATCCAAAGCTTAGCATTGCCTCCCAATGAGAAAGGAAACAAGCTAAGTTTGATAGCTTCGTCTGGCACCCCATTAATCTTGACCGTATTGCAGATCTCATTAAAGGTTGTAAGGTGCTCATATGGGTTTTCATGTAATAACCCATTAAATTGATTACTCTTCACCAGTTGAATTAATGCTGGTTTGACCTCCATGTTGGTTGCATTGACTCTAGGTCGAGCTATGCTGTTAAAGTGTTGAGGTCCAGCAAGATTAGTATAATCTGCAAGAGTTCTTCTAGCATTATTATTCTCCATACTCCTTGTGCTATTGAACTAGTACTGGTTTGACCTTCCTGCATACACAAGAAAACAAAACCCTAGAAAAGATTTGTTAGCGCAAAAAGATATAGGAGAAGATAGAGATTCAAAAGATCAAAAGATTTAGAAGATAGAAGATTTAGAAGATAGAATGAAATAATGATTAACATCATGTTCTGTGGTTTTGGATTTATGTTTGAATGCAGGAATGGCATCCTCTTCAGGAAAGAGATTGAAAACCATGGCAACCAAGAGAAAGGAAAAGGAACCAGAGCAGCCCCATAATGGCAGGTTCCTCTCTAGGAAACATGAGAAGCACTTTAGGGTGGTTCAGGACAGGAGACTTCTAATGGAGAGAAAGGTTGGAATGATACCTAACTTTGCTCCTCAATTTGGAGAGCAAGTGTTAGGGAATGATTGGGAGAAGCTAGCCACTTATCCATCACCTGCCAACATAGCTGTGGTGAAAGAATTTTACACCAATGCAAAGAAGATTGGTGATTATCCAGCTGAGAATTATTTGGGCTATGTTAGAGGCCATGCTATCAGGTATGATCCTGACTCCATAAATAACTTTCTGGATACTGTGTGGGCTGGTGAACAATGCCAGTTTGCTCTTAGCATGGAGGAAGGTGCTGATTATGAGGATGTGGAGAGAGTATTGTGTATACCTGGAGGACACTTCCAAAGGAATAGATCTGGCTCAGTGGTTAACATTAGGAGGACAGATTTGACTCCTCTTGCAAAGTATTGGATGGCGTTTTCTCATGCCAACATTCAGCCATGTTCACATGTGTCAGATATTACTCTCAGCAGGGCACTATTCATCTACTGTGTTATCAGAAACTTGAATGTTAATATTGGGCAGGTGATAGCTGATGAGATTAGTGTGTGTGCTAACACTTCAAACAACAAAGCACCACTGGGACATCCTTCTTTGATCACTCACCTTTGCAAGCTATCTGGGGTGGACACTTCTGTTCCACCATTTGAGAGGCCAAGAAAAGCTATAGATGAGGCCTATTACAGACAGTACTGTGGAGGAGAGGAGGCAGCCCAGCCAGTTCCACCACGCCAGGCTCGTAGAGAGAGAAGGCCAGCACAGAGCAGGACTTCTGCTGATACTCATGAGGCAGAACCATTCCAGATGAGGGACATGTATATGTCTCTTATAGGTGCTCAGTTGCAGTCCATCCACAGAGGGCAGGTGGCCACGGCTGAAATGATAGTGGGGATGTATGATACCCCTCCAGCACACAGGTGGACTATGGATGAATTTCATAATGTGGTAGCTTGGCCAGAAGAACCAGTATATGGAGGAGCTGGAGCAGCTGAAGCTTCAGCCAGAGATATGGAGGAAGATGAAGCAGAGGAGGAGGATGCATTTGAAGATGATGATGAAGAGGAAGATGAAGATACAGAGAGCTCGGACTGATGAGGAGCTGAGATAGCATTTACTGATGAATGCTATCATATGATTATGCTTTTGTGGTTTAAGTTTTCTGAACTTATTTGTTTTTGTTTTTAGATTAGGGTTTGATGTACTCTATTGAACACCTGGTTTGTTATGATGGTTTGCTATTAACTGTGATTGTGTGATAAGTAATGCTTGATGATGCTTATTGATTGATTGATGTTGAGATGATGTGCACATTAAAATGCTTATACAGGTGATTCACAAGCTTTGTGAACAAATGCAGGGTATCATGATTGTGATTGTGAAATTAAGCAGGATGTGTATGTCAAATGTGAATGAGCTTATATGAGAGGTTTTGAGCTCCAGAGTTGTTATTGTTGAATGTTGTTACTTTGAAAGCATGAATGACTTTGCCCAGGTTTTCTATGATTGAATCAATTGCTTGTTTTGCATCATATGATCAAAGGCCGTGTTTTTGAAACCCTTTTTATTGGCCAAATTCATAAAGTTAGCCTTCTAAAAAGAGAACACGTTGTGTTCTATCCTTTGAACCCTTAGCCTTAAATATACACTGAACACCCTTGATTGAAAATCTTTACCTTGAGTTAAGTAGAAGATCTTGTGTGGTATTGTTAAATGTTCAAGTTTGGGGTTATTGGGGAAACATGAAAAAGAAAAAAAAAACATTGAGCTAAGAGCTAAAAAGTAAGAATATGCAAAGAAAAGAAAAGAAAAAGAAGCAAAGCTCAATGCAAATGCAAAAGCAAAGGCAAAAGAGAGTTGGGAATGAATAAGAAGATTGTGTGTTATGATTCTCTTAACTTAAGGATTTTGTGATCCAGAAAAACCAATTTTCTTGTTAGCCCAGCCACATTATAAGCCATTGAAAAGTCCTTGTGATGATGCATGCTTGTGAATGTATTTGATTGTGGTTAAATGAAAGGCAAAGTTGATTCATGTGACATTGTGATAGTGGAGTGAATGAGTGAAACACTTTACCTCTTATACACTTGTGTGTTGAGTGAAACACTTTACCTAGTGAGGAAATATTCCATAAGCACATGAACATCCATGCTTAATTGATTGATCATTCATGAAAAATAGCATTTGTTGGAATTTAAATGACTTTGTGAACACTAAAGCATGTGCACATCTTGAATTAACTCTTGGTCATAAGTTTGAGTGAAGTTATTACTTATCTTGAAAAGAGGATTTTGAATGAGTGAACCATCATATGAATTGGTTGGAGATGGAGTTACATTTTGTTTGCTTGAGGACAAGCAAAGTTCTAAGTTTGGGGTTGTGATAACAGTTGAAAAACTGTTATTTTCATGCTTAAAAGTGATACTAAAAGCAACCTTTAGACTTAGAAACTAGCTTGAAATCATGCATTTTGTTTATATTTTCAGAAATAAGAGAGCTGGACAGGTTTATGCTTGATTTGAGTGTTTTTGTGCAGGTTTTGAGGTGAATTTGGTGAAAGAAGTGAAGAATGAGAGAGAGGACATTAGAAAAGACAAGAAAGAGTGCAAAAAGGAGAAGTCGAAGGCACCGCTCAGCGGCAAACTACCGCTGAGCGGCACTCAAGAGGTGACGTTGGAACCGCTGAGGGGCAAATGGCCGCTGAGGGGAAGAAAGAAGACGCGTAACCACCGCTGAGCGGTAAATGGCGCTGAGCGGCACTTTTTGGGCTTGGACTTTTATAATCTTTTGTAACTCTAGATTAGTATATAAGGGCTTGCACGTCCTTTAGTTAGTATCTTTGGCAGAAACGAGGCAAACACTCTCTCTTTCACCCCTTTGAAGGAGGATCTTGGATGCTCAGGCTACCTCTTCCACTTTATTGGGTTTATTCTTTCATACTTTCATTGTTATTCATCTAGGTTCACCATGAATATGGTGAACTAAACCTTGTATGTTTGTTGGGGAATCAATGTAATCTCTTGAAGCTCTCATATATGGATTTGTTGAATACATCTTTGAATTAAGACATATGCTTTCTTTTCATCATTAGTTAGGGTTTTTCCTCTTTGCTCAATGCTTGCATTGTTTAACTCATTCTAATGCATGATTATTGGTTTTGTTGATACGGACACGTACGGGGAAATCTAGATTCGGGGAATTTCTCCCAATATTTTACTGACAACATTATATTGGTTGCCTTAAGCTCCTGCACTCATGAACTAATCATTAGGAATGCTAGGAATTGTATGAACTATTTGATTAGGGAGAAGCCATCTAGAATGGTACATTAGAGAGTGGCATTAACAATGATGATTTGAATGTTGAATTCCTAAAATATATGAGAGTGGATGAGATGAAATTGACCCCCAACAACATATTCATTCATTTATTCCATTGAAAGTGTTTATCTTTTGTCTTTGCCATTGATCAAAATTCATGCATACATGTTTATTTTCGGTCTTGCATTTTAAACTCAAATATTTCGTTTGTAAGTCTTAGTTAATCAAGAAACCACATAACTAAACTAGGCCGTGAGTCCTTTGGGAAGAACGATACTTGGTCTTACCAAGTTTTATTACTTGAACGATTCGGTCATACTTGCCGATTGTGAAACAAGTTTGTGACATCATATTTTGGTGCTTACAAATTTGTCCATCACTTACCGAAGGCTTTTTCCCTTCAGTAACTACCCACGTTAGGTAATTACCGAAGACTTTTACCGAAGGCTTCTGGCCCTCGGTAATTAACGACAAGAGATTTACCGAGGGCTCTTTGACCATGTAATTACCTTTTACCGAGGGCTTCTGGCCTTCGGTAATGCCCTTCTTTTGTGTAGTGCATGACTAAGAAAATGTTGGAGTGAGAAAGATAAAAGAGAAAAGGTAGAGAGGAATGAGGGAGGTGAACCAAACTTTCGGGGTTTCTTTTTTCTTTTTCAGTTTTGGGAATGAAAATTATTAAAATGTCCTTAACCTTAAAACTTAGAATTCATGATCTATTAGGGTATTTTTGTCTACTAAAACCCGATACACATTACTAAAATGTACCAACTGAAAATATACTTATGCAAGTTAGCAAACCCATATATATATATATCCTTCGGTAATCAATGAATTTGTAGTAGTGAAAGAATCATCACCATAACTAAAACTCCAATAGCTTTTATCTCAACTTTTTCCATATCTCTTTTGTAAGTTTTCTAAGGATTCAAAATATGAATAGAAGGAAAAGTCTTTGGTATTGCTTTTCAGAAAGCTAACCATGAATTTATAGAGAAATAATTATTATACTCTTTTCCATTAAAAGTTAATTAGTCAATAAAATTTATTTAAAAATAAATATATTAATAACTGCTTTATTATATAAAGATATAATTACTTTAAATGTAAATTTTGACAATGTTTCATATTTAAAATCCAATATTTAAATATAGAAAGCTAAACACGTAAGGAAAAAATATTATACTTTTTCATTCTTAAGTATATTTAGTCAAAATAATATATTTTGACTTTAAATGTAATTATTTTGACCGTAAATACATTTAAGATATAATTACTTTAAATGTAAATTTTGACTATGTTTCATATTTAAAATCCAATATTTAAATATAGAAAGCTAAATATTTTAAATCCAATATTTAAATATTTAAATCCAATATATGTGTGTGTTTTTGTGTATATATATGTATAAATTTATATTACTTAATAAAAAATTAATTAATGCAATATTAAAAAAGTTAAAATATTTAATTTATCACTAGGAGTGTTTTGTTCTAATTTATTTTAGAGTTATTTAATGTGTCTATGAGATAGTAATATAATTCCTATTCTTTATGGAAAGTGTTATTTTTATTTCTTTTATTAAAGTGATATGTGGCAACTGTTAGAATCGCTGCAACGGAATTATTAGCGTGGAACAAACCAAGAGGGGGGTGAATTGGTTATATACTTTTATTGTGCCTTTTATTATTTTTCTCTTAATTTTTCTTACTGGGCGAATGATTAAATATAAATGACAGAGTAAGGGAAAGAGAAAAATTACACAGGTGATTTTATCCTGGTTCAGATCACTAGGATCCTACGTCCAGTCGCTTATCTCAAACAAGATAAACCTTTTTCACTAACACAAAACACTTACAAATATTAGTCACAAAGAAAAACAATTTGTAAGAGTTTAGAAATACCACCTCTCTTGAAACCACAAGAGATGAACTTACACTTCCTTTGAATCTTCACAAAGGATGATACCACCTCTCTTGAAACCACAAGAGACGAACTTACACTTCCTTTGAATCTTCACAAAGGATGACCACCTCCTTCGAATGCTTCACGAAGGACGATTCTCTTCCACGCACTTCCTCGGACACACCAAGGATGAACAAGCTATTCCTCTGTCACCGCAGTAGCACTTCAGGACTTTGCAGACAAGAGTTTCCTTAGCTTCAACAATCTCACAGAGTTCTCAAAGAGTTCAGAGATCTTTTGCACAAGGGAAGAGTTATTTTTGAGATAAAGAGTGAGCCATTTTATAGACTCAGCCTAATACCCTTCCATTCTTCGAAAATGGGCCATCTAACGCATTTAATCGATTAACATAAATATTAATCGATTAATAATGAGTACAACGGCTAGTTTTTCAAATCTGAAACCCCCAACGGCTAGTTTTTCAAATCTGAAACCCCCAACGGCTAGTTTTTCAAATCTGAAACCCCCAACGGCTAGTGTTAATTGATTATTCTCAGGAATAATCGATTAACTAAATAAATCAAATATAAATTACAAGAATCAACCCTAATACATATTTGAGCACTATTACATCAACTTTGATTATTATAAAAGCTTTATAAAATACAGAGATCTTCAATTTGTCTTTATGGATCTTGACTTGTGCAAATCTGTTCATCATCAAAACTTCATCTTTGATTTTTGCTAACATTCTCCCCTTTTTTGATGATGATCAAAAACTACTTTGATTTAAAGCTTTTAGTAATAATCTGAATAAAACACAACTTATGGAAGAAAAAGTGCATTAGTGAATAAACACAAATAAGCAAATAAGCTTAAATAAGCTTTAAACACTTTCTCCCCCTTTTTGATCATAATTAAAAAGGTGTGTTTGATGTTCTCCCCCTAAGATAATACTCCCCTTAATAAAAGCATGTATGCATATGAGCTAAAAATATTTCAAATTTAAAGATTCATTCAAACATACACAATAGGATATTTAAAGTAAATAATTTTAGGATGAAGAACTTATCAAACATTGTTTAAACATACATTGAACTATATAAGATAGGAATTTTAAAGCATACAAAAATATGGCTAGTTTTTCAAAATTGCAAAACTGGAACGCATTTAAAAATTCAATCCTAAGATATTTCTAAAGATTCTTAGATCTCTTCTAATGTTTACCCCTTTAGATATGCCTCCAACTTCGTAATGATAATCCTCTAGGTTGTTTCCACATTTTGTTTAGATCTTCATCTTGAGGATTGTCATCATTCTTCGCTTCATTTGTTGTCTTCTACAAATCTTCATCATTGCCTGCATCTAATTCAACTGACTCAAGAGGTTTTGCCTCAAGGTCTACAATTTCATCAAAGACAACATGCACACATTCTTCTATTTCAAATGTTTTCCGATTGAAAACTATATATGCTTTGTATATTAGAAGATATCCAAAAAAAAATTTCATCGGCCTTGGAATAAAATTTTCTTAAATTTTGTTTTAAAGAAATTCTAAATATTAAACAATAGGTACCCAACTACTTGTATGGGTCCTTTGGGTTAGATTTAGAAAAAAGAAATCATTTTACAACCCAAACATATCTACCACTTGGAACACCATAATGCTTAATTTTACATTTATTTGAAGTATGACCCTTTTTCATACAATAAAAGCATGATACAAGGTTTGTGTTCCTATAAGTTGTTCCTTTTTCTACCCATGTTCTACGGGTTCTATTATTATGTTTATTTTTAATTTTAGGAACATACTTATTTTTAACAACCTTATTTTCATTATTTTTACTACATTCTCCTAAGGTTGTGTGTTCTAGTAGTTTCTTAAAATTTTCACAAGAAGCACATTCATCACTACTAGTAAATTTACCCTTTTCAAAAAAATAAAACTTTATTTTTCAAATCTTTATTTTCTTCAAAAATATTTTCAAAATTTAATTTTAAATTTTTATTTTCTTCAAGAATATTTTCAAAGTCTGATTTCAAATTTTTATTTTCTTCAGAAATATTTTCAAAATTTAATTTTAAATTTTTGAAATCCTTTTTCAATTTCTTATGAGCTTTATCTAATTTTTCAGATTCTACTATTAAAGCAGCATAAGTTTCATGCAATTCATCTTCACTAATTTGACTATAATTATCAGAATCGCTAGATGTACTTACTTGGCTTCCAGCGTCGTCGTTCACCACTAAACAAATGTTTGTTTCTTCATCAGATTCGCTCAAATCCGAAATTGTTTCGTTGTCATCTTCCCATGCAATGTAGGCATTCTTTTTCTTGAAGAATCTTTTCTCCTTTTTGTCTTCACTCTTCTTTTGATTTGGGCAGTCTGCTTTTAGGTGCCCCCTTTCTCCGCAACCATAACATTTATGGTGTGAGGAAGATCCTTGATTTTCTTTCTTTTCGAATTTTAATCTTCCTTTGTCTTTTGATTTCATGAACCTGTTGAGCCTTTTTATCATGAGTCTCAAATTTTCTTCTTCGTCTGAGTCTTCATCTTTCGATTTACCTTTGCTTCTTTCAACCTCCGACTTTAATGCCAAACTCTTCTTGTTGTTTTTGGCTTTTGCTTCTTCTTCATCAAGTCTTCCAAGATCTAGTTCATGTTCCCTCAACTTTCCAAAGAGTGCCGCCATAGTCATGGTGTTGAGGTTTTGTGACTCCGAGATTGCAGTCACCTTTGGTTGCCACGACCTGTCTAAAGACTTCAAGATTTTAATGTTTAATTCATCAATATCAAATGACTTACCTAGTCCAATGAGATGATTGACAATGTTGGTGAAGCGTTTTTGAACGTCGGAAATTGTTTCTCCTTGCTTCATCCGGAACATTTCATACTCTTGAATTAGGGAGTTCTTTCTTGCCCTCTTTACGTCATCCGTTCCTTCATGTGTCACTCTGAGCACGTCCCACATTTCTTGAGCAGTTTTGCAGACAGAAACCCTGTAGAACTCATCAACAGTCAATGCTGATGCAATAATATTCCGAGCTTTTACATCATTCTGAATTCTTTTCTTTTCTTCAATGGTCCATTGACCACGGGGCTTTGTTTCCTGTATATTGTTAGTAGGAACAGAAGAACCAGATGCAATAACATCCCAAATTTCACAATCAATAGATTCAATAAATATTTGCATTCTTACCTTCCAGAATGCATAGTTCTCACCTGTGAATACTGGGGGTCTATTGATTGATGCACCCTCTGCAAAGGTTTGATGTGATCCTGCCATTTGAATGACTATCAAAGCAAGCTCTGATGCCAATTGTTAGAATCGCTGCAACGGAATTATTAGCGTGGAACAAACCAAGAGGGGGGGTGAATTGGTTATATACTTTTATTGTGCCTTTTATTATTTTTCTCTTAATTTTTCTTACTGGGCGAATGATTAAAAATAAATGACAGAGTAAGGGAAAGAGAAAAATTACACAGGTGATTTTATCCTGGTTCAGATCACTAGGATCCTACGTCCAGTCGCTTATCTCAAACAAGATAAACATTTTCCACTAACACAAAACACTTACAAATATTAGTCACAAAGAAAAACAATTTGTAAGAGTTTAGAAATACCACCTCTCTTGAAACCACAAGAGATGAACTTACACTTCCTTTGAATCTTCACAAAGGATGATACCACCTCTCTTGAAACCACAAGAGACGAACTTACACTTCCTTTGAATCTTCACAAAGGATGACCACCTCCTTCGAATGCTTCACGAAGGATGATTCTCTTCCACGCACTTCCTCGGACACACCAAGGATGAACAAGCTATTCCTCTGTCACCGCAGTAGCACTTCAGGACTTTGCAGACAAGAGTTTCCTTAGCTTCAACAATCTCACAGAGTTCTCAAAGAGTTCAGAGATCTTTTGCACAAGGGAAGAGTTATTTTTGAGATAAAGAGTGAGCCATTTTATAGACTCAGCCTAATACCCTTCCATTCTTCGAAAACGGGCCATCTAACGCATTTAATCGATTAACATAAATATTAATCGATTAATAATGAGTACAACGGCTAGTTTTTCAAATCTGAAACCCCCAACGGCTAGTTTTTCAAATCTGAAACCCCCAACGGCTAGTTTTTCAAATCTGAAACCCCCAACGGCTAGTGTTAATTGATTATTCTCAGGAATAATCGATTAACTAAATAAATCAAATATAAATTACAAGAATCAACCCTAATACATATTTGAGCACTATTACATCAACTTTGATTATTATAAAAGCTTTATAAAATACAGAGATCTTCAATTTGTCTTTATGGATCTTGACTTGTGCAAATCTGTTCATCATCAAAACTTCATCTTTGATTTTTGCTAACAGCAACGTATAATTGTTGCATAGTGGATAATCAATTTATATTATAATGATGTCATTTTATAGGGTAATATTGTCATCCTGAATGTAAGAAAGTAATATCCAAATTATGAAAAAATTATTAAGATAAAATTTTTTTTTTTTGAAATACAAATATGAAAACTTTTTGTAATTTAAAATTAGAAGTATTAATTTCTTCAAATGTTATTTGTAGCGATAAAACTCAGACAGAAGAAAAATATTTTATATTTTTATTTTATAATTTTGAATATTAGATATTTAATTATGGTATGGAATTAGGTGATTAAAGTATTTAGGAGTAGTATAAAAAGTTATTAATTAGTTTTAGTTTTATTTTCAAATTTTCAGATGGGTTCAGAGAAGAGAGTAAGTTATTTTTTTATATTAATTATATGATCCTTCTCCTCCTTTTGCAAAAATTTTCTAATTCAAAATCTCATCACCTAAAAACAACACCAAAATAATCAACCATTAGCTTCCGCACCTGATTTCTGCAACCTAACAAGTCATAGTAATAACTTATGACAAATAATCACCTATCACTCAAAACCTTCAATTTACAAACTTCCAACTTTGTACTCCAATCTCTAATGAACTACCCTTGGTTCTAGATCAATTTTTTTTTTTTTAATTAAACTTCAAAACCAAAACAAATTTAGTAAACTAGATTACTTAAATAACCTCAATCTCACATATTTGTCCCTTGAAATCTCTATTTTCAACCACAACATGCATGTCTTAGACCATTTATACCTATTAAAGATAACATCCAATTTTAATTATCAAATATCATATACTATCAACAATCACAACAACAACCGTTTCATAATCCCACAGTATTGAGGATCCAATATTCAAAATCATCATCTAAACAGAATGAATGTTTGAAATTTTTTTTTTCACATTTATAATTACAACATATAACTATGTATGAACATACTAAATGTACATAGCCTTAAGAAAATGCACATTTTATAAAAACATTGTCTAAAACAAAATCAATAGTATATAAAAAAAATTCGACAACAAAAATTTTATTTTAATACTCATTTACACGCATTCCACTAGAAAAGTCTCACACTCATAACCTGAATCATTTCTCTACTTATTTTATGCATAAAATTTCTAGCATCTCAAATTGAAATCTACTCACGAAAAAAATTAAAATCATAAACCTTCAAAACATTCTTACTTGTCACTTTTAGCCCCATCAAAACCACCATTAAACATACCTCACTAGTCTCAAAATAATCCATTAATGTTTTAAAAGAACTCATCACTCATAAACTATTAATCACAAGATTCCAGAAAACTTTTCATACCCACTATAACCAGAAAGTGATTCCCCTTATAGATCCTTATTTAAGACTTCCATGACCCTGCAAAACTTTAAGAATCATTCTTTTTCCGTAACAACTTTCCATTCTATTTTCTCAACACAGTTTCTACTCCTAGAAATCGTACGCCTCTAAAAGCCACTTATGTCTACCAAAAATTATACAAGATTGCTCCACCTTACCCTCTACTTCTATTCTCCGTAAAATTTATAATTACTCTAATGATTACACGAAGTCTAAAACACTATTACTAAACAATTCATCCTTATGTTTTCTTTTCCATACCCACTTAACAAGAACTTGTCCAAAAATAATATGTATATTGAGTATGCTTTATAACATCCATAGAAACCTTTCCATACTTAAGATCATGCATTATTTCCTTCATTCGTCCTTGATGAACTTATTTGATTCTCGGTAATATTGCCTTCACCCTTAACTACACTTAATGTTCAACATTCAACTAACAATTCTTGAAGACGATAAACTTCTAAAAACATATTGGAACATGACCAAACCATCCTTTCGATCATACCCTAGACTACAATGTCTATCCTTCACTTGCATTGGTCAGATATCCCTAAAATACTTATCATCATCCTTTATTTAACCCACACTAAATGTTGAACCACTATTTTCTTTCCCTGATAAACACTTCTAAAATACTTAACAAAATTAGAATAATCAAGCTTCTTTCAAGATTATACTCCAAATTACTTCAATCTAATTATTTTCCTAGCAAACATTACTAGCCTAACTTAAAACATTCTTCAAGAATTAACTTATAAACTCTAAATCTTAGGAATATAAACTTTGTCCTCAAAATACCTTCCCACATCCTATCCTAATATGAATCCACAAACTTAATGTTGTCTGTAACCTAGTACCTAACAACTGCGTATATCTGATAAGACTCAACAGATCACTCAATCAACAATATTATAAAGTCTAAAACCGCTTATTTTTATCTCAATAAGGCCGAATTTAAAACTAACTAACTTCCAACTATCATACCTTATTAGTACTACACCTACTCATTTAAATAAACCACTTATGCCACATAAGTTAAATCCATCCTATGACATTAAAATATAGTTTAATGGTTATACTAATTAATCCTCTAATACTTGTAATAACTCCCATAGATATAAAGAATTTATGGGTCATCAAAACATGTCATAGAACAAAACCATTGTGCCAAGTATCCCTTCCCACCACTTTATTCAATAGTTTCATTGACAAGTATTAAATCGTGTCCCTTCCCATCACTCTATTCAAGAGCTTCTCCATGCAAGTACACTTCCGAATCATTTAAGCATGTTACTTCCCACCACTCAACTAGAGAGATTATCAGGGTAATTCCCACCACTCAAAAAGCTTATCAGGGCAACTCCCACCTTTCATCTAGTGAGTTTATCAGAGCCATCAACCACAACGCAACCTCAATTATAACGTGCTTCCCGAGATCAAAACCATATCCCAAGGATATTTAGTGTTAACCAAATCTCAAAATATAATATTTTAATCATCCACCACCAAATCTTCTTATCTGCTTTATCAATGCACCGTAGGAAGCCTTATCCACTGAACACTATTCATTTTTTTTTATTATTATTTTTTTTTTACTATTCACTTTTTACTATTCACTATTTACTATTCCCTTTTTACTATTAATTTTTTTTTTCAAAATCTTCTAAAATAAATTCTCAAAATTTTAAACTCCTTCCTCTGGAATTATTATAATTATCTATCATAAATTTTAATTTTTCTTGCCATAATTTTATTAATTTTATTTTTATCCGTAAAAATTAAAAATTGCTACTATTTATTAAATCTAAATATTTTTCATGGGTCTTACAATATATATATATATAAAAGGATATTTTGATGGAAAACATTTTCTATTAAAGAATGATAAACTTTGATTACAACTATAGAATTTGAAACAGAAGATAATAAACTTTTTAGCACATATTTCTTCATCAGTATTAATTATTTTTAAAAACGTTAGATCTGTTAAGAATATAAAAAATTATAAAATAATAACAATAATGTAACTTCACACTATTATTCCAATGGACTCAAAGTTTTTTTTTTATGACGTCGAAATAATTGAGTTAAGATATGTTATGTGTCAAGCTAGGTTATCTTTAAAATTAATTTAATCACAGGATCTATTAAATATATTTTTGACTTGAACTAAACTATTTTAAAATTTATAAAATACTCAAACTATTAAAATTGTCACTTTAATCAGATTACATTCTTTGGATAAAATTTTGTCTTAAAATACTATAATAACTCGGAAGGGATCTTACATATTCATAGTTTTAATTTATATTATATCTTAATACCTTCCTCACACACCTTAAATATCACTATTTTTTTGTTAGAATACTTTGTAATTTTCTTCCTTAATGGAAAGTGATGATAATGTTGTTAAAATAAATTTTTTTATTTTATTAATTTTATAAATACTCAAGTTTCAATAGTACAAAGGAATACATAAAATGGAGGAAAGTAGTTACAAAATAAGTATGAAAATAATTGAACATTGTTTATCGATCAAGATTATTTCTGAAAATTTGGTAGGAATACAATTTCTTCTATCAAATTTCACTCAAAAGTTCTTAGAAATTACAACTTTTTTGTACACTCTGCCATGCATGTATTTATCACGTTATTTGCAAGATCATGAGCGCCTGATAAAAAAGTAAAGTCAATAGTTAAAATTATAAGCAATAAGAAAGCTAATTAACAAAGATATGAAAAAAATAATTAATAAAAGGAAATCTAAATAAAAATGTAAAACTATTGAAACAAGTAAATATTTTGAGAGAGCACATACCATTGTTGTAGGCAATGACCTTCATTAAGTCACAACTAGTAAAACATTTAGAAATAGGATCAGAGGATATTTTATTACAATGTGATTCACAATATCATACATTTTTCATATTGAGGAGAGGCTAAAGGATTACATTTGAGTGAACATTTAACATTGCATATCAAACCATCAGTTTTGCTATTTAATTCAGCTTTTATCTCCAAAAACTCAAAAGAATCATCACCATAACTAAAACTCCAATAGCTTTTATCTCAACTTTTTCCATATCTCTTTTGTAAGTTTTCTAAGGATTCAAAATATGAATAGAAGAAAAAGTCTTTGGTATTGTTTTAAGAAAGCTAACCATGAATTTATAGAGAAATAATTATTATACGTTTTTACATTAAAAAAATAATTAGTCAATAAAATTTATTTAAATATAAAAATATTAATAACTTATTTATTATATAAAGATATAATTACTATATGTAAATTTTGACGATGTTTCATATTTAAAATCCAATATTTAAATATAGAAAGCTAAAAACGTAAGGAAAAAAATACTATACTTTTTCATTTTTAAGAATATTTAGTCAATACTTTGACTTTAAATGTAATTATTTTGACTTTAAATATATTTAAGATATAATTACTTTAAATGTAAATTTTGACTATGTTTCATATTTAAAGTCGAATATTTAAGGTTTAATAGGTTCGGAGGTCCTTATATTTGTGGGTTCGTTTCAATTGGGTCCTCCAATTTTGAAAGTGATCAATTTGGTCCCTAATTTAACAAAATTGAGTCAATAATACCCTTTCCGTTAAATGTAATGGACGGCGTTAACTTTTTAAACATGTGGCATGTTGAGGCATCCTTTTATTTGCAGGTTGCACAGTTTTATTTGAAGGATGCTTCAACATACCACATGTTTAAAAAGTTAATGCCGTCCATTGCATTTAACGGAAAGGGTATTATTGACTCAATTTTGTTAAATTAGGGACCAAATTGATCACTTTCAAAATTGGAGGACCCAATTGAAACGAACCCACAAATATAGGGACCTCCGAACCTATTAAACCAATATTTAAATATAGAAAGCTAAACACGTAAGGAAAAAAATATTATACTTTTTCATTCTTAAAACTATTTAGTCAACAAAATATATTTTAATTAGAAAAATATTATTATTTTATATATTGCTTTATTATATAATTAATATATTCAATGAATGTAATTTTTGACTATGTCTCCTAAATTTTAAATGTAGTATTAAAATAGTTTATTTAAAAGATTATTTAATATATATATATATATATATATATATATATATATATATATATCTAAAATGGAATAGATGTATCTAGGGATTAGTCGGTTCAGAAAGAATTATCCCTAGATATACAATACAGATGTCATGATATTTTCTTTAAAAATGAATTAAAAATGAAACCAATCTTCGAATTTTAAAAAAGACCTAATGTTAGGGATTTCTCAATAGGTAATGTTGCTCCAATACCTAACCAAAGGGCAACTACAGTACCAATCAAAAAGATGGTAGTTGCTACTGGACGGCGAAATGGATTTTGGAATTTATTAACATTCTCCAAAAAGGGTACTGTTAATAATCCCGTAGGTACCGAAACCATTAAAAGAACGCCCAATAACTTATTGGGCACTGTACGAAGTATTTGAAATACGGGAAAAAAATACCATTCAGGTAGTATTTCCAAAGGAGTTGCAAAAGGATCCGCGGGTTCCCCAATCATGGATGGTTCTAGAACCGCTAAGCCTACGTTACAGGCAATAGTACCTAGAATTACTACTGGAAAAATATATAAAAGATCGTTAGGCCATGCGGGTTCTCCATAATAATTATGACCCATTCCCTTAGCCAATTTAGCTCTTAATACAGGATCATTCAAGTCAGGTTTTTTTGTTATTGGGATAGGTGAATTCTTAGAGATCCATCCTCCAAAAGAACCGTATATATATATATATATATGGGTTTGTTAACATGTACACCCTTTTCTCAATCGGTACATTTTAGCATTGTGTACCGAGTTTTAGTAGACAAAAATACCCTCATATATGAATTCTCTGTTTTCAGGTTAAGAGTATTTGAATAATTTTCATTCTCAAAACTAAAAAGAAAAACAAGAAACCTCAAACCCTTACTCACATACCTCGTTCGTTTCAACCATTTCTCTTTCATCTCTCTCATTCCAACATTTTCTCTGTCATCCTTACGGTAGCCCCAACTGAAAAAATCATAAACACTCATTGTTAAACAATTTCTTACAAAAAATGATTTTATAATGAGTTTTCATTTTATAATTTTTCTCTTATCTAGTTTTATCTAATTTTCACAAACATAATGACATCCAAATGATGGTAATTGACTTGGAAAAAAAACAGAAACATTGTTAAACAATTTCTTACAAAAAATTATTTACACTGAGTTTTCATTTTATAATTTTTGTCTTATCTAATTTTATCTAATTTTCACAAGCATAATGACATATGAAAGAATTCGTAATTGGCTTGGAGAGTTTTTTTAGATATGATGATTCAACATCCGCAGATGCTGAAATTAGAGAGGTTAATGAAGATGATGAAATTGAAGAGATCTTGAATGAACTTTTTTCTTGAAGACGAATATGCCAATGACTCAACTCTTTACAAAGGAAAATTGTTTAACCGCGAGTGTATATCGGGTTCGCTAACTTGAATTAGCAACAAATTGTCGTGTCGCGGGTTGCTGAGTGTGGGTAAGGGAAAGTATCTTGATGAGAGAGAAACATATTATATAAGTGAGGAAGGTAGATTAGGGTCAGACGAGTGTTTCTAATTTTTTCAGTTAAAACTACCGTAGGCTTGACTAAGAAAATGTTGGAGTGAGAAAAATGAAAAAGAAAAGGTAGAAAGGAATGGGGGAGGTGAACCAGACTTTGGGGGTTTCTATTATTAGGGTATTTTTGTCTACTAAAATCCAATACACATTACTAAAATATACCAACTGAAAAACATATCTATGCAAGTTAGCAAACCTATATATATATATATATATATAGATATATATATATATATATGTATGATATATATATATATATACATATATATATATATATCATACATATATATATATATATATATATATATATATATATATATACATATATATATATACATACATATATATCTATATACATACATATATATATCTATCTATATACATACATATATATCTATCTATATACATACATATATATCTATCTATATACATACATATACATACATACATATACATATACATATATATACATATACATATATATACATACATATACACATATACATATATACATACATATACATACATATATATACATACATACATATATACATACATATATATGTATATACACATATATACATACATGTATATACATATATATGTATATACATACATATATATACATATATATATATATATATATATATATATATATATATATATATACATATATATATATATATATAAATTTATATTACTAATTAAAAAATTAATTAATGCAATATTAGAAAAGTGTAAATATTTAATTTACCACTAGGAGTGTTTTGTTCTATTTTATTTTAGAGTTATTTAATGTGTCTATGTGGTTGTAATATAATTCTTATTCTTTATGCAAAGTGTTATTTTTATTTCTTTTGTTAAATGACAACCTTATAATATCAGTGAATACGTGGAAACTTATAATGGCTGCATAGTGTAAGACCCTAGATAATTATCTCTGCAAAACACCTGTCCAATCAGATTTAACGCAATTAAACCACTCTGCCGTGCATTGAAAGACGCACCCACGTTATTACTCAGACCATTAAAATCCATTCACATTCTCTGTCACCCGTCCGCCAAGTGTCACGCTGGAACCTTCTGAGTCTGTAGTGGAAAACAGGTGTCCACATGAGAGTGCACGTCCGGTTGACCTTGGGAAGAAAACAAATTTTTCTTAAAATACTTCTCCCACTCTCTGCAAACACCTTCTTCTCCACCAAGACTCTGACCTTTCTTCTTCTCCAACTTCTCTCTAGAAACCCTTCTACTTCTCTCTATTATTACTCATTCCTTTCTACTCCGATCAACTTTCCGAGACCGTAGGGACGTTCACGGACCAGTGAGCTTCATTTTGAACCAAACCCCTTCCGATTCTGTAACCGGTAAGTTTCCAAACCATACGCTCGTTCTGGAGTTCCTGCGAACCCTATTTCAGTTGCATGTAAGGATATAAACTGAGTTCTCTGAGTTTTCTTTGGTTAGACTTAGTTAAGGAGCGTAAGAAAGATCTTGGAGAGTAGAAAGCCATAGTTGGGCAAATTCAAGTTATACTGTTAGACGTACACTGCTATCCAGGTAAGGGAAGCTTATATGTTTAATTTATACTTGTGTGTTGTATGAAAGAATGTTATGAAGATATGTATGTGGGTTGTTTGAGTATGCATGAACGAATACTGATTGTATGGATGAATATGAATTCTTATTTGGTTGATCCGCATGTTGGTTTGATACGTATGGAAGATGGATGATTAATGTAATGTATGAGTTATTAATGTGATAAATTCTATAAGATTTGTAGATTAATATTCGATGTGAAGTTATGAAGTATGAATCTTATGAAAAATGTAAAGTTAAGATAGTTGGAAAAATCTGAATATGATAATTCTCTCTATGATAAATTACGTTCGTCATCGTACGGTCTTATACCGTTCGGTTTCCCTCACAAAGACTTAGAGTAGAATTCTTTCATTTGGAAAGAGTTCGGTTTGAGAACGAGCGCCTTCATTGAATTACTATGTTTGAGCGTTCGGCTCAGCATATAGTTGTAGTACGCTTTAAATTAAATAATATTGAATTAAGAAACGTTCGGTCTTATACCGAGCGTTCGTTCTAAAGAGTGCTCGGTCTTATACCAAGCGTTCGTCCTAAATAGCGCTCGGTCTTATACCAAGCGTTCGTTCTAAAGAGCGCTCGGTCTTATACCAAGCGTTCGTCCTAAATAGCGCTCGGTCTTATACCAAGCGTTCGTCCTAAATAGCGCTCGGTCTTATACCAAGCGTTCGTCCTAAATAGCGCTCGGTCTTATACCAAACGTTCGTTCTAAATAGCGCTCGGTCTTATACCAAGCGTTCGTCCTAAATACCGCTCGGTCTTATACCAAGCGTTCGTCCTAAAGAGCGCTCGTCATATTGAACAACCACTTGGATAAAATAGCGTTCGTTCCAACATTTCAATATTTATCCTCTTACGTTCGTTCAAATACTGGCATCGGTCTTTCATATGTAAAATTCTTCACAGAAAAATTCTAAGTGTTATTGACCATCCTTGGTACATTAAATCTGGTCCAAGATCTATATTATGAAATTTTTCTAAGTATCATTATACCTTCAATAAGAGTCCGTTCATTTAACTGACCAAACAGAGAGTCACGTTCGTCCATCCAGTACTTTATTTGGACGTTCGTCCTAATTCTTCAAAGGACTGAACGTTCGTCCTTTTATGCTCTTAAAGTTAAAGATGAGAATGATGATAAATTATAATAAATTACAGTGCGAACACTATATTGAGTGATTTTGTGATGATGGATTTTGGATGAGCGTTCCAGGGAGGAACGTCTCATATATGTTAAATATTAAATTTGGTAAAGTATGACTGTGGATAAGTTAAGACTCGCTGTCCATCCTGATGTTCCGTGATACTCATCTTCATGTAGAGGAGGGTAGTCATGCGTGGGAACGGCAGGAGGTCCTTAGTCCATAAGTTAACATGGGCGACGTAAGAACGGATTAACCTTGAGTGGCAGCTGTGAGAATATATCAGTTACTACACCACTCGGGTGCAAGGACGCTTGTAACTACACAGATCATACAGTCCGGACGGTCGTCTTACTTATATATATATATATATATATATATATATATATATATATATATATATATATAAAGTTACATGATGTTACATGTTAGACTATGTGCTTGTGTGGAATGATATGTTCATTGTATGTGTTGTTTGTATGAATTAAATTATATAAGCTTACCCTTTCGTTTTTCCTTGTGTTGTCCACTGTTATGTACGTTCGTCCTGTCTTGCAATCATCATCCGTGTGGATGTGAGCAGAAGGTGAGGCCACTCTGGAGGACATCATTCAAGAAGAAAACTTAGTTGAAGTGGAAGTGAAAGCGGAGCAGTAGGACGTCCGTCTTTCATTTTGATTAGACGTTCGTTTCGTTTTGTTCTTCTGTTTTGGAAGTTCGGTTATTTCTTTTGTAAAACCGTTCGTTCTAGTTTATTTCCTGTTTTTGTGTTACGCTCGTTATCTTGTATCCAAGCCATTCGGCTTTTGAACCTTAATCTATTAATGTAAAGACTGCATGGTTTTACTGTTAATTGTAATTAATTCTGATTTATGATAATTACTATATTTTGGGATGTTACATTAGTGGTATCAGAGCAGTTTTGTTCCTTAAAGGAACACTGTAGGTTATGAGCATACTATGCTTTTGCTGTGTGCTCAACGTCCGTTTGATGAATGATTCAAACTCCTTAAAATTTGCTAATAATTGTTTTCTCTGCTTCTCAGAGAACTAATGGCACCAATACCTCCTTCTCAACCTCAACCAACCGAACGTGATGCATCTGATCACAATAGGCTATTGAAATCAGTAATAGGAGTACTTCAACAACAGAACGCTGCATTAGTGCAGCAGATTACGATCGTTTTACAAAGTTTGGAAGCCGCACGTGCCAATTCTGAAGCGACCCAAGAACAGCTGGTGGAGATCCTAGAAATCACTAAGAATATTTCAGGAGCATCCACTTCCTCTGGGAATAAAAGGACCGAGTGGAGTTTGGAGAGTTTCCTTCAACATCATCCATCTAAGTTCAATGAGAAGTGTCTCCCTGGTGAGGTGGAGAAAGTTAATGTATTAGAGAAGAACGTGACAGAAGTGGAACAACATATGAAGCAACAACAGCGGGTAATGAGAGGACCCAAATCTTCAAGGAATATTACTAATTCAAGGAGGACAAGGAGGACGCCTTACGCTCGTACTGGATTACCATCTACTCCTAATGGGTCTCAAGCACAATCGTTAGTTGCTGCCAATCGGTCTAGACAGCAAAGGGCAGTGAAGTGTTTTCAGTGTGGAGGACCACACTACCGAGCATCATGTCCTAAGTTGTTAGGAGTAAAGTTATGCACTCGTTGTAGGAGGAACGGACATCTAGAACGCGAGTGTAATATGGGAGGACGAGCAGTGATGACGCCTCTAGATGCTGAAAGAAATCAACCAAGGGGCGTGGTCGAACAGACAATCGGTCAGGATTAGGCCATGACAGGCGTTGGAACAGCAAGTTTAGGTACATTCAACAACCACACTTACTTATTGTATGAACGGCCTTGCCGTACATTGTTTTAAATTGTTGTGATAAGGGAGTCGTTTGATCCGGAGATGAAAGTATCAACAATTGAGTTAGTTGGATATCTAACCTGTGAAATAGTACTAATTATTATTTTAAGGAGTGTTGTTTACTAGAATTGACTGATCTAGGATATACTCCATAAAACTAGAGTGTCGACGTTCGTATCTATTAAATTAGATCGTTCGGTAGTGAGGGGGTAACTGAACGGTAATAGTAAACATTTGAATTATAGAGTTCTCCGGAAGAGACGCCCAGGCTAGCTAAAAGTTGAATCTCTTTTTGCGCTAATACCAGATGTCAGGTTAACATCAGTAACCTATTGCAAAGTAGCAATTGCGGAGTGGATGGAACTCAATAACTAGTTTAATTGAAGCAAACATTTCGTTATATAGTACTCTCGTTTTCGTGGTATACAAGATGGATGAGTCAGAGTGAAACATGTGAGCATTGCTAGGAATGTTAGGAACAATAAAGAACTAAGGGTAGAATCGTTCGAAGTATGAATTACTGGATAAGCAATATGCAAACACTAAGACGGGTGTAAGCAGTGATAAACCTAAATTTGGGTTTCGTTGAGAGTTTCAGTAATTGATATTATAAGTAAGGATACGAACGTTAGTAGAGAGTGAAACGATCGGTAGAACCGATCGGTAATACGTCTAAGATACTATTAGATTTACTGAGAGTAGATTGAACAAGAATTTTCGCTTTATAGTTATCAGTTTGAGAAGTTAATGATAAGGATTGGTTTCACAGGACAGCAGGGAAGTGGTTGGATTGTTTAGAATACAATTTAGTAGCAATCCAGGTAGAGATTTTCATTTCATCTCTTGGATCTGTGCAATCATCTAAGAGTAAGTTGGGTAACCAGTTGAGGATTCGTTCAACTTATTACTTCAGACGAACGGCCAAACGGATAGGACAACCCAAAAACATGAAGACCTGGAAGTATGCTCGTTTTGAATCGAATTGGGGTCAGAGGTGAAGTCTAGTTTTCTCCAATGACCAAGAAAATCCACTCTCTGCCTAAACCTAAAATGTTTGATACTCCCTTTAAACCACTCGGGAATTCCTTATATTCCCTTCTCCAAACAGTAACTGTCATTTAGAATCAGCCTTATATTTTATTCATTGCGTTTCTTGTGATTAATCGTTCGGTTTTCGTCTGACAAACGTTCTCTTTCTTCTAAACGTTCGGTTATGAACGAACGTTCGGTTCTTTTGGCTGCTGGGTTTCATTCGTTCTTTAGCGTTCGTTATTTATGTCCTTTATTTGGATTAACTATACAAATATATATAGTTCACCTTGTCTTGTTTTTCATTAATAATTCTATTCCACGATATTCAGATTATTCTTTCGGTGTTTCTCTTCTCTGGTTCGCTGTTTCATATGTTTCATTGTTTCACACTCGACTCCAATAGAAACAAACTCCCATATTAATTCTTTTCCTCTTGAAAGACTTGTGACTTTTCTTAATAGTGATTTTTCTCGTTCGGTAATTATGTTACCGATCGATCAACGTTTCAAAGCCATTAATTCCTTATTTAATTGTTATCAACCGTTTACTTACTTCAGAGTTCTTCTGTAGTTCACTCTCTTTCCATAACCATTCAGCCTTGAATATTTACTAAGGACGCGCGCGGGTAGGTAGAGTCGTTCGCCTTAAAAGCTGTTTCTCAAATTCATTAGTATTACCAAATCTTAAATAGAATCTGGCGAGTTGCGTATGAAGATATCATTGCCTCCTCAATTAACGAATCATCATCTAGTTTTCACGCATCACCTCTCTGGAAGTATATTGGAGACTCGTCTAATGTGCTAGATCTAGAAAACGTTCGTATTTAGGAATACCGATTTGTATAGATCCAACCAGTATGTATTGGAGATACCCCAACCAAGTGTTTCAAGAGAAAATCCATCAGATGGGTGAGAGTGGTCTGGAACGAGAGAAGTTGAAGATTTGCAAGCAGAGACAAAGTGTTCCCGCCTTCCCTTTAGTATCCCTTGATTTTCGAGGACGTGTGTCCTATATCACATGGGCGTTTAGGATGAAATTTTGCCGCTAGTGGAGTTCACGTACAACAATAGCTATCAGTCTAACATAGGAATGACGCCGTTTGAAGGTCTCTATGGGAGGAAGTGTCGAACGCCACTCTGTTGGTTCCAAGAAGGAGAGAACGTGCTAACTGGACCTGAGCTCATCCAGCAAACGACCGAGAAAGTTAAGTTGATCCAAGATAGATTGAAGACGTCCCTGAGCAGGCAGAAATCATATGCGGATAGAAGAAGAAGACCCTTGGAGTTCGCTGCAGGAGACCATGTCTTTTTAAGACTTAATCCGATCACTGGAGTAGGCCGAGCCGTTCGTCCAAAGAAGCTATCCCCCAAGTTCATAGGACCGTACCAGATTTTGAAGAAGATTGGACCAGTGGCGTATGAACTAGCCTTGCCTCCTCAACTATCAAATCTTCATCCAGTCTTCCACGTTTCCCAACTCCGGAAGTACATAGCCAACCCTTCTCATATATTGGAGTTGGAAGAAGTTCCACTACGCCAAGACCGAAGGCTGGAGATGAAGCCAGTTCGTGTTGAAGACGTTCGCACCAAATACTACAAAGGAATAGACGTTCGGCTAGTGAAGATGGTGTGGGATGCGAAGACTGGTGACTCAACGTGGGAAGTAGAGGATGCTATGAGGGACTTGTATCCTCACCTGTCCAATCAGATTTAATGCAATTAAACCACTCTGCCGTGCATTGAAAGACGCACCCACGTTATTACTCAGACCATTAAAATCCATTCACATTCTCTGCCACCCGTCCGCCAAGTGTCACGCTGGAACCTTCTGAGTCTGCAGTGGAAAACAGGTGTCCACATGAGAGTGCACGTCCGGTTGACCTTGGGAAGAAAACAAATTTTTCTTAAAATACTTCTCCCACTCTCTGCAAACACCTTCTTCTCCACCAAGACTCTGACCTTTCTTCTTCTCCAACTTCTCTCTAGAAACCCTTCTACTTCTCTCTATTATTACTCATTCCTTTCTACTCCGATCAACTTTCAGAGACCGTAGGGACGTTCACGGACCAGTGAGCTTCATTTTGAACCAAACCCCTTTCGATTCTATAACCGGTAAGTTTCCAAACCATACGCTCGTTCTGGAGTTCCTACGAACCCTATTTCAGTTGCATGCAAGGATATAAACTGAGTTCTCTGAGTTTTCTTTGGTTAGACTTAGTTAAGGAGCGTAAGAAAGATCTTGGAGAGTAGAAAGCCATAGTTGGGCAAATTCAAGTTATACTGTTAGACGTACACTGCTATCCAGGTAAGGGAAGCTTATATGTTTAATTTATACTTGTGTGTTGTATGAAAGAATGTTATGAAGATATGTATGTGGGCTGTTTGAGTATGCATGAACGAATACTGATTGTATGGATGAATATGAATTCTTATTTGGTTGATCCGCATGTTGGTTTGATACGTATGGAAGATGGATGATTAATGTAATGTATGAGTTATTAATGTGATAAATTCTATAAGATTTGTAGATTAATATTGGATGTGAAGTTATGAAGTATGAATCTTATGAAAAATGTAAAGTTAAGATAGTTGGAAAAATCTGAATATGATAATTCTCTCTATGATAAATTACGTTCGTCATCGTACGGTCTTATACCGTTCGGTTTCCCTGACAAAGACTTAGAGTAGAATTCTTTCATTTGGAAAGAGTTCGGTTTGAGAACGAGCGCCTTCATTGAATTACTATGTTTGAGCGTTCGGCTCAGCATAGAGTTGTAGTACGCTTTAAATTAAATAATATTGAATTAAGAAACGTTCGGTCTTATACCGAGCGTTCGTTCTAAAGAGCGCTCGGTCTTATACCAAGCGTTCGTCCTAAATGGCGCTCGGTCTTATACCAAGCGTTCGTTCTAAAGAGCGCTCGGTCTTATACCAAGCGTTCGTCCTAAATAGCGCTCGGTCTTATACCAAGCGTTCGTCCTAAATAGCGCTCGGTCTTATACCAAGCGTTCGTCCTAAATAGCGCTCGGTCTTATACCAAACGTTCGTTCTAAATAGCGCTCGGTCTTATACCAAGCGTTCGTCCAAAATAGCGCTCGGTCTTATACCAAGCATTCGTCCTAAAGAGCGCTCGTCATATTGAACAACCACTTGGATAAAATAGCGTTCGTTCCAACATTTCATTATTTATCCTCTTACGTTCGTTCAAATACTGGCATCGGTCTTTCATATGTAAAATTCTTCACAGAAAAATTCTAAGTGTTATTGACCATCCTTGGTACATTAAATCTGGTCCAAGATCTATATTATGAAATTTTTCTAAGTATCATTATACCTTCAATAAGAGTCCGTTCATTTAACTGACCAAACAGAGAGTCACGTTCGTCCATCCAGTACTTTATTTGGGCGTTCGTCCTAATTCTTCAAAGGACTGAACGTTCGTCCTTTTATGCTCTTAAAGTTAAAGATGAGAATGATGATAAATTATAATAAATTACAGTGCGAACACTATATTGAGTGATTTTGTGATGATGGATTTTGGACGAGCGTTCCAGGGAGGAACGTCTCATATATGTTAAATATTAAATTTGGTAAAGTATGACTGTGGATAAGTTAAGACTCGCTGTCCATCCTGATGTTCCGTGATACTCATCTTCATGTAGAGGAGGGTAGTCATGCGTGGGAACGACAGGAGGTCCTTAGTCCATAAGTTAACATGGGCGACGTAAGAACGGATTAACCTCGAGTGGCAGCTGTGAGAGTATATCAGTTACTACACCACTCGGGTGCAAGGACGCTTGTAACTACACAGATCATACAGTCCGGACGGTCGTCTTACTTATATATATATATATAAAGTTACATGATGTTACATGTTAGACTATGTGCTTGTGTGGAATGATATGTTCATTGTATGTGTTGTTTGTATGAATTAAATTATATAAGCTTACCCTTTCGTTTTTCCTTGTGTTGTCCACTGTTATGTACGTTCGTCCTGTCTTGCAATGATCATCCGTGTGGATGTGAGCAGAAGGTGAGGCCACTCTGGAGGACGTCATTCAAGAAGAAAACTTAGTTGAAGTGGACGTCATTTTGATTAGACGTTCGTTTCGTTTTGTTCTTCTGTTTTGGACGTTCGGTTATTTCTTTTGTAAAACCGTTCGTTCTAGTTTATTTCCTGTTTTTGTGTTACGCTCGTTATCTTGTATCCAAGCCGTTCGGCTTTTGAACCTTAATCTATTAATGTAAAGACTGCATGGTTTTACTGTTAATTGTAATTAATTCTGATTTATGGTAATTACTATATTTTGGGATGTTACACATAGTGATAATCAATTCATATTATAATGATGTCATTTTATAGGGTAATATTGTCATCCTTAATGATGTAAGAAAATAATATCTACATTATAAAAAAATTATTAAGATATTATTTTGTGAAAAACAAATATAAAAACTTTTTATCATTTAAAATTAGAAGTAATAATTTCTTCAAATTTTATTTGCAGCAATAATTGAGTGAAAAGAATTTCTTGTAAAACTATAAAATATAACGGCAGAATAAGTGAATACCAAGAAATAAGACAATTAGTTGTATTCAGAATGAGTTATGTTTTTTTCTATATCATTAAATCCCAATGATTTTACAACAAAAGGAATTACCCGCAATTATATTTATAAAAAATTATTCCAAAAGCATTTATCTATTTCTTTGTATTATTATTTCTATAATAAAAATATTAAAAATAAAATATTTTTATCACAATTTTAGAATATTATTAAGTTTCTTTTAACATGGTAAACATCTAAATATATATACTATTTTCAATAAAATTTATAGTATCCTAAATATTATCTTAAATTATTTTATTAAAATTCTCTACGAAATCTAATGGTAATTAGATATTCTCAAATGATTATATATATTAAAACATATAGTATATTATTTTATCAATTTATCATCATTAACATATCAATATATATATATATTAAAATCTTGTGTTATGAATATGTTAAAACAAACTAATTGTTTATTATAATTAATGTATGTTATTATAAAATTTATATTTTCTAAATAATACATTATTACCAAATAAAATATGGACCAAGTTAATTAGACATAATATTATTGTAAGAGAAGTTAGCTTGTTTGACTTACGGATAACTATTTAAATAATAAAATAAATTTTAAGTTTTTAAAAATTTGAATTTTTTACTGAAGTTCTTTCTTTTAAATAATAGAAATTTAATTAAAATATTTTAAAAATGTAAGGAAAAAACCTTCAAATGAAAATTTAATTAAAACAATAAAAATTATAAAAAATATAACACATAATTAAATTAATAAATAAATATTATATTTCATGAAATCAAATATTTAATACCATAAAATATATTTAATGAATATATCCTAAACACAATTTTTTTATATTTAATATATATATATATATATATATATATATATATATATATATATATATATATATATATATATATATATATATATATATATATATATATATATATAAAAGGATGTTTTGATGGAAAAAATTTTCTATTAATGATACTCTTTGATTACAACTATAGAATTTGAAACAGAAGATAATAAACTTTTTAGCACATATTTCTTCATCAGTATTAATTATTTTTAAAAACGTTAGATCTCTTAAATAATATAAAAAACTATAAAATAATAATAATGTAACTTCACACTATTATTCTAATGGATTTAAAGGTTTCTTTTTTTTATGATGTGCAAATAAGTTAAGGTATGTTACATGTTACCATAGTCAGTTTTAATTGAGTCTGAATATGTTATGTGCCAAGTTATCCTTAAAAGGAATTTAATCACAGCATAACCTGTTAAATATAGTTTTGACCTAAACTAGACTATTTTACAATTTATAAAATACTAAAACTATTAAAATTGTCACCTTAATCAGATTACACTTTTTGGATAAAATTTTGTCTTAAAATACTATAATAACTCGGAAGGGATGTTACATATTCATAGTTTTAATTCGTATTATATCTCAATTATCTTGCTCACACACCTTAAATATCACTATTTTTTGTTAGAATATTTTGTAATTTTCTTTCTTAATGGAAATTTTATGTTAATGTTGTTAAAACAAATTTTTTTATTTTATTAATTTTATTAATACTCAAGTTTCAATAGTACAAAGGAAGACATAAAATGGAGGAAAGTAGTTACACAATAAGTATAAAAATAATTCAACATTGATCAAGATTATTTCTCAAAATTGTGTAGGAATATAATTTCTTCTATCAATGTTTCACTACAAAGTTCTTCTTAGAAATTACAACTTTTTTGTACACTCTTGCATGCACGTATTCATCACGTTATTTGCAAGATCATGAGCGCCTGATAAGAAAGTAAAGTCAATGGTTAAAATTATAAGCAATAGGAAAGCTAATTAACAAAGTTATCAAAAAAAATAATTAATAAAATGAAATCTAAATAAAAATGTAAAACTATTGAAACAAGTAAAAATTTTGAGAGAGCACGTACCAGTGTTGTAGGCAACGACCTTCATTAAGTCACAGCTAGTAAAACATTTAAATATAGGATCAAGGGATAATTCATTGCAGTGTGATTCACAATCTGTAAGACATTTTTCATATTCAGGAGAGACTTTAAGTTCACATTTTAATGCACATTTAACACTGCATAAAAAAGCATCATTTTTGCTATTTAATTCAGCATGTGTAAAACTCAAAAGAATCATCACCATAACTAAAACTCCAATAGCTTTTATCTCAACTTTTTCCATATCTCTTATGTAAGTTTTCTAAGGATTCAAAATATGAATAGAAGGAAAAGTCTTTGGTATTGCTTTTCAGAAAGCTAACCATGAATTTATAGAGAAATAATTATTATACTCTTTTCCATTAAAAGTTAATTAGTCAATAAAATTGATTTAAAAATAAATATATTAATAACTTCTTTATTATATAAAGATATAATTACTTTAAATGTAAATTTTGACAATGTTTCATATTTAAAATCCAATATTTAAATATAGAAAGCTAAACACGTAAGGAAAAAAAATATTATACTTTTTCATTCTTAAGTATATTTAGTCAATATAATATATTTTGACTTTAAATGTAATTATTTTGACCTTAAATACATTTAAGATATAATTACTTTAAATGTAAATTTTGACTATGTTTCATATTTAAAATCCAATATTTAAATATAGAAAGCTAAATATTTAAAATCCAATATTTAAATATTTAAATCCAATATATGTGTGTTTTTGTGTATATATATCTATAAATTTATATTACTAAATAAAAAATTAATTAATGCAATATTAAAAAAGTTAAAATATTTAATTTATCACTAGGAGTGTTTTGTTCTAATTTATTTTAGAGTTATTTAATGTGTCTATGAGGTTGTAATATGTAACATCCCAAAAATACAGCAATAAACCATATGATAGAATAATTACATTAATAATAAACCAGATTAGTCTTACACTATAGTCGAGCGTACGCTCATGGCCGAACGGCCTTACAGAAAGAGTTACAAATTTAAGCCGTACATCACTACCCAAAACTATCCGACCGGTTTACAAAATAACGACACCGATCGTTCATACATAAACAAAAGGGAAGGTGAGCGGATGTCCACCTTACTATAACTAGACTATTGACCGAACATCCTACTCTTCGGTCTTGACTTTGCTTTCTTCCAAATTTTCTTCTTCTAGTGCCTTTTTCAGCAGCTCGACTCCTTCTGCTCACATCCACACGGATGATCATTGCAATGACAAGGACGGACGTAAAAAAACAGACACGACAGGAAACACAGGGTAAGCTTATGTAATTTAATTCATGCATAAACATACATTTCAAATAATTCAACACCAGATAAATTTCAACGTACGTATCACACAAGCCTATCACTATACTGACTGTCCGGACTATATGAAATCTGCGTAGCTATAGGCGTTCGTGCACCCGGGTGATGTAGTAACTGGAAAACTCTCATTAGCTGCCACCCGAGGTTAGTTCGTTCCGTCCAAAGTACCCCTAAGGACTAGGACCTCCTGCCGTTCCCACACATGACCTACCCTCCTCTACATGAGGACGAGTACTCACGGAACATCAGGATGAACTGCCAGTATTAACATGCCCACAGTCATACTTTACCAATTCCAATATTCATCCCTGGAACGCTCCTTCAAATCCACATCATTTCATTCACATCACATTCTCTTCCTATTTCATTTCTAATCATTTTCAATTTCATCCTTCATTATTACTTTTCTCAAATTCATCTTTCATTACCAATAAGTTAAATTTCATCTTTGTTCAAAGATTCTTACGGATACTCGATACCGAACGTTCAATCCTCACTCAGAACGAGGACAAACACTTGGAACGAGATAGAGAGGTCTTCAGTTCCAGAATAGAATAAGACCGAGAGAGTTACTTTTGGATTTGAGAAACAAATTGAGTACAATAATATACCATATATGACGAACGTTATTTACCACGTAAATCAGTTGAATGACCTGACTCTCGTGAGTTCAGACCAATACTCAAAGAATAAATTAAGTACGGAGGCTCTAGGCCGGATCCAATGGATGTAGACACATCAAGAAGTAAAAAAACCATACTTGGAATAATTCAAATGTAGAAACCTAATGCCAGTCAATGACAGAACATGGTAAAAGAGATTCTACTGAAATTGGACGAATGTTGTTTCATCAAGATTGATAAATTAAAAACGAGTACGAGCGCTTGGTATAAGATCGAGCACTACTCAGTACGAGCGCTAGGTATAAGACTGAGCACTTATTCAGGACGAACGCTTGGTGTAAGACCGAGCACGTATTTGGGACGAGAGCTTGGTGTAAGACCGAGCACATTTAAACTTATAATAAAAAGGCTTAATAAATAGTCTAAAATACTATCGAAACAGTGTTTACGGACAACAAAATATACTGCTAGATATAGAACTTTAGTTTATCACAGGATACCCGGATACAACTGTGCTTTGCCAAATGCTCAAGCATAGTATTACCACACGAGGACGTTCATCCTCAACTAGGATACTCTCCAAATGAAAGGATCACATTTCAACTATGTTTACCAGGAAAATCGAACGGTCAGAGACCGTTCAGTAACGCTCAAAGACCGTTCAGTAACGCTCGTACGTTATCATAGGGAAAATTCATATTCAAATTCATTTACATTCCAATTCATTTCTCAGTATACAACTTCATAATTCCATACGTTCATATTATAGTACATTTCCTATTCCTCATACAATCCATATCATGTAAGTTTCATATATTTCATACATTATACATAACTCAACCATATTTCATTTCCACTCATTAAATCAACGAACGTTCATTCAATCCAATCATATCAACCATCATGCATCAAAATCATTCAGTCCAATAACGAACGTTCATACAATACCACAACATACAAATTAAATTAAATAAGCTTCCCTTACCTGGATACGTGATTGAACTGCCTAAGAGTAGGTTTTTGGTTCGCCCGACTACAGCTTTCTACCCTCAATGATCACTTAACTCTTCCAACTTAAACTGAACAACATCAGAATCACAAATAACTTAGACTACGCCCCTGCATGCAACCAGAACTTGGTTTGCATGTAACAAAAGATGAACAACTAAGGACAAATACGCTTACCCGCTCAAACTTGAAACTCGTTCGGTTCAAGATGAAGCTTGAGACGCCGGGAATGCTCCTACGGTGACTAAACGTTGATCGGAGCAGAGAAAAGATGAGTTAACATAGAGAGAAGGGAGGGTTTTCTAGAGAGAAGAAGGAGAAATGGAACATCAGAGTTTGGAAAGGAGAAGGTGCATGCAGAAGAGAGTCGGTACGAGTTTTCAGAAAATCACTTTTGTTTTCTGATATGATCATAAATGGGGCAACAATGAAGAGCTTTCAAAGTGACAACAAGCATAAAAAGAGAGTAGAATAGGTTTCCTTTGGGCGTGTATTTGCCTTTTGATTTCTTTCTCTTAGTTCTTGTGAATAATTGCTTATAAACTCTTCTTTCTCTTTAAGAACAAGCAATGTGGGACTATCCATGGCTTGATCTTAAAAAGAAGAGAAGAGAAAGTGAGCATTCTAGGCGTGTAGGAGTTAGTAGCATAGCTAGTTTTCATATTTTGAACTATAGGAGAACTAGTTGCCTTATAAACCCTTTGGAGTGGAGAGAATTGAGCAATGTGGGACTCAAAAGTCCCTAGAAGACCTACAACATCTGCTGGACGGACTACACCCTCAAAAGTCCCACATTTCATAGATCTTACATCTTAGCTCACTCCAAAGGTTATATAAGAAGGCTTAGGGGTCTCCATTTTGGACACCTTACCTTGATTCAATGAATTTGAGTTGATTTACAATTTTGCAATCCTCTTTGAGATAGAATTCTGTCTCCAAAGTCCCAAATTTGAGCAGACCTTATCTTGTTCAAGCAAGTGGCGGTCCTCCTCTTGATGCTTATTTTGGAAGCTTGTTCAAGTGGCGCATCATCAAATCATAAGTTTCCTCTTCCTTAATCTCTTCCATTTTTAATTTCTTTCCCATGCTCTTAAATGTCATTTAGTATATTCTCTCTAGGTATGCACTTCCCCATCATGTGGTATCATGAGCCTTAGGTCTTTGATCTCTTAGGAATTGCATGCTAGAGTAGAATAGCTTAGATATGTTCATTTTTGCTAAGCCATTTTCTGTCTCGCCCAGCCTCTGCTTGAAAATACAGTCAACTTGTATGATTTAGTTTAGCTTCATTTCTAGTTCGTTTTCCATGCAATTTTTAGTTCGTTTTCTAGTTCTTCTGGATGTCTAGTTTCATGTACAATTTTTACTTTGTTCAAATTCGTTCTGTGTTGTTCCCAGTAAAATCTTTTCTCCACTATGTCAGTCCAGTGCTTACTGTTGTGTGACTTCTAATCTGTTTGCATTGTTTGCTTGCTGTTTGGTACTTGTGGTGGCTGAATTTGATCTGTGGACGGTGCTAAGGCCTACCAATACTCTTAAGCAAGGATTAAACACTTCATATCACAGTTTGGAGGTGAGTCCCGTGGCTGTCTAAAGCCTTATCCATGGTGACATTTCTTCAAACAGCAACAATGCTATTGGAAGTCTTCAACAAGTATGTGTCCTTATTCCCTTTTGTGTGCTTGTTCCAGCTTTTATTCTTGTCTTGGCTGGACTGTATATGTCTTTTATTTCTTGTTAGCTTTGCTTTGAGTCATATGTTTGTTCCTCTTTAGGTGTTTTCTAGCACAACATTTCTGAAATTGCATAGCTAAGAGTAAATTTTTGCATCTCCATGCTTGTATGTTGAATCGAGTTTGATCACCATAGGATTTAAGTGTGTGAATTTTGCTTATATGTTCTGTATCAATAGAGGCATTCAACAATTCCAAATTTCATTTTAATCAAACACACTTTCCAGTTTGAATGTGCTTGGCCATGACAAAATTTCCACTGCTGCTTGCTGTAAAAGAAAAAATAAAAAATTCAAGCAATTTCAATACTGTTTGCAATTGTATGAGTCTGGCCGAGCTTTGCTGGATGTTTACAGTGTGTTGATCATTCATTCAAAGCCTCTTTTATCATCAAAACATACCGAATATATAGGTTTGAAGTTTGCCAAAATTATTTCCATCATTACTAGATCTTACTCTTTATATATATGCATAGTATGTTGATGTGCTTTGCCTCTTAGTTGTGTCAATTTTTCTTTGCTGTCTTGTTCATTTGTGCCACTGTTTTGCCTCCATTTTTCTTGGTTTTTTGTCTTCAGAAAATCATTAGATTGTTGCCTCCTTATTGTGTGCCAAGTTTCTTGATTTTTAGGTTCCATTTCCATCATTTGTCTTGTAGTTTTCATTCATATTTTTGGCTTCTACCATGGGCTGTCTTGATTTGGCTCCTTTGCATTGAGGGTGGATTGTACATCTTTCCATTTGCTTTGGACTTGAGTTGGTGCTCTCAAAGTGGACTTGTGAGACACCTTACTATTTTGAAAGAAGAGTGCATGTGAGTGGAGTGATCTTGCTTTGTTTTGGCATAAACACCGTGAGTTTTGAGCCTAAATTTTTTGGTGCTACTGCGAGTGAATCTTGGCTGCTGTTTACTTCAGTTTTGTTGCTGTATTTGGACTGTTTTCTAACCTGTTTTTTGTGTAAGTATTGCTGCTGTTTGCCTTTAGAAAACCATGTCTGCAGGTTCAAGACACTCTTCTTCCACTAAAAGTAGTCATCACAGAAGTGCTTCTAGCAAATTTGATTTGATGAAGGCTTTTCAACAAATGCAACATCAACTTGACTCCATTAGTAAACGGTTGGACAAGGACGCGAAAGAAAAAGAGGAGCAACCTCATGGTCATGATCATGGTTCCTACAGGAAAAAGCAAGAAGCTAGAACCGTAAATGTATACCTTCCCTCACCAAATAAGCATCCAAAAGATAAAGCTATGGACCAAGGCCTTACACTACCAAAGTTGAATTTGCCTACTTTCAAAGGGGAAGCCGAGCCGTTTATTTTTCTAGATTGGATAGCTAAAGTAGACCAAATTTTTGATTTGTATACTAAAAATGGACCTTTGCGTGTAAAGTTAGCTTGTTTAGCTTTAGAGGGATACACCAAACAATGGCTAAATAGGAGATACTTAACTATGGCCTCACCCGCGAGTACATGGGAACATTGCAGGGACATTTTGTACCAACGTTTCGTACCTCCATACTACCATAGGGACCTCTTGATTAAGCTCCAACGGCTTACTCAAGGTAGACGAAGTGTGGAGGAGTATGCTCGCGAGCTCAAAGTGCTCCTATATCATACTAACACTAAAGAAAATGATCATGCAAAAATAGTTAGATTTATTAGTGGACTCAATAGAAACATCCAAGATGTTTTGAAACTCCATGATGATGAGACTTTAGATGTAGTGGTTCATAGGGCCACGAAAGTTGAGAAGAAACTCTTGCAAAAAGAGGCTTTTCACAACAAAATTTCAAAAGATGTTTTCTACAAATCTTCATCATCAAAGGATAAAGCCAAGAATGTTTCTAAGGAACCCACTAACAAATCGTTTCCTCATTCTTCTTCTAACCATTCCTCTTCCCCACCTAAATCTCCTTCTAGACCAAGTCACATTAAATGTTTTAAATGTTTAGGACATGGTCATATAGCCTCTGCCTGCCCCACCAAAAAGGCAACATGCATTGAGGGTGAAGTAATTATGACTAATGAGTCTACCTCTTCCTTAACTTCACCAACCTATAGCTCTTCTTCCTCATCAAGTGATGCCAAAGAGAAGGTCATGCTTACTTGTTTAAATGAAGAAAGAAAAGAAAGAGAGGAGAGAGTAAAAGAAGAGACTGAGAGAAAAGAAAGAGAGGAGAGAGAAAAGAAAGAAAAAGAAGAACTTGTGAGAGAAATGGAGAAGGACAAAGTCTTAGTCAAAAAGGAAGTGTTACTGAAGGCACCATCCACTCCCATCATTCAAATAGATCTAAACCATGACAGGGGAGTTTTTCAATCCTTCTACTTTTCTCCTTTTACTAAGTTTTCTTTCTTTGTTCCAAAAATATTTTGCACAACTTTTTCACCTCCCTCTTTCCTTCTTTCCAACTATTCCATAAACATTTGTGAAACACATCATGAGTTGGTGTTACCCCTTTGGGTCCATTCAACTCAAGACAAAAATAATTTTTTCTCCAAAAATGGTCTCCTAGTTTTCACCACTAAATGCAATAAAAATATCAGGAGACTTTCTTTTACTATTACTTGTTTATATACATTGATTGGTCAACATAAATTCATTCACAAAATGTTTAATGATTTTTGCAGGTTGACATTTGATCCAGGAGGAGTTGCTTTGGTTTATACACGAAATATGTCACTAATCTCTCTTTGTTGCAGGTTTTTCAAGATTCGAGGTTGAATCCTCTCCAACCTGGGGGATGATATGATCATAAATGGGGCAACAATGAAGAGCTTTCAAAGTGACAACAAGCATAAAAAAGAGTAGAATAGGTTTCCTTTGGGCGTGTATTTGCCTTTTGATTTCTTTCTCTTAGTTCTTGTGAATAATTGCTTATAAACTCTTCTTTCTCTTTAAGAGCAAGCAATGTGGGACTATCCATGGCTTGATCTTAAAAAGAAGAGAAGAGAAAGTGAGCATTCTAGGCGTGTAGGAGTTAGTAGCATAGCTAGTTTTCATATTTTGAACTATAGGAGAACTAGTTGCCTTATAAACCCTTTGGAGTGGAGAGAATTGAGCAATGTGGGACTCAAAAGTCCCTAGAAGACCTGCAGCAGCTGCTGGACGGACTACACCCTCAAAAGTCCCACATTTCATAGATCTTACATCTTAGCTCACTCCAAAGGTTATATAAGAAGGCTTAGGGGTCTCCTTTTTGGACACCTTACCTTGATTCAATGAATTTGAGTTGATTTGCAATTTTGCAATCCTCTTTGAGATAGAATTTTGTCTCTAAAGTCCCAAATTTGGGCAGACCTTATCTTGTTCAAGCAAGTGGCGGTCCTCCTCTTGATGCTTATCTTGGAAGCTTGTTCAAGTGGTGCATCTTCAAATCATAAGTTTCCTCTTCCTTAATCTCTTCCATTTTTAATTTCTTTCCCATTCTCTTAAATGTCATTTAGTATATTCTCTCTAGGTATGCACTTCTCCATCATTTTCTCCCGTCCAAACGGACGTTCGCTCTCCTGCTGACACCTGCCTTCCACTATATGATTTTCGAAACTTCGCGGGTTGACACCTGGCGTCCGCTTAGAGGGGTTTTGGGTGCGTTTTTAATGAGATTAGACAGGTGGGGTTTGGGTGGGGTTTTCCAAGGTCTGACATAATATAATTCTTATTCTTTAAGCAAAGTGTTATTTTTATTTCTTTTATTAAATGACACCCTTATAATATCAGTGATATGTGGCAACGTATAATTGTTGCATAGTGGATAATCAATTCATATTATAATGATGTCATTTTATAGGGTAATATTGCATCCTGAATTATGTAAGAAAGTAATATCCAAATTATGAAAAAATTATTAAGAGAATATTTTGTGAAATACAAATATGAAAACTTTTTGTAATTTAAAATTAGAAGTATTAATTTCTTCAAATGTTATTTGTAGCTGTAAAACTCAGATAGAAGAAAAATATTTTTTATTGTTATTTTATAATTTTAAATATGAGATATTTAATTATGGTATGGAATTAGGTGATTAAAGTATTTAGGAGTAGTATAAAAAGTTATTTATTAGTTTTAGTTTTATTTTCAAATTTTCAGAATGGGTTCAGACAAGAGAGTAAGTTATTTTTTATATTAATTATATGATCCTTTAAGTATAGGAAAGAGAAAACTTCTGTTATAGGTAGTCTTGCGCATATATCATGTGCATTGGGTTTGGATGATTTTCTTGCGCTTATTCTTGTGATGGTTGTTTTCAGTGCATTTACCATGTAATGGTTGTTTTACGATACCTTAATGAATTTCAGTTTGCTTATGTATTGAGTGGGGAGTAGGGTTACGGGTTGTAGAGAAATCAATGACTCAAGGTTTCTGTTTGGGTTGCGTTGGAAAAAGAAGGAAAATAGGGTATTAGGTTTCGAGTTTTGATGGGAGTAGTCTCTGGAAAATGAGAAAGATTTGGGAAAAAAGGGGATGGTTCACATGGAGGAGAGAGTGAGCGAGGGTTCATTAGGGGTTTTGGTGGTTCTGCAAGGGTTGTTTCATGGGGAGAAAGGAAGAGTATTCGAATGTTTTAGATAATAGAGGAAAGAAACAGGAGAGAAAGGAGGAAGAAATAAAGAAGAAATAGTGGGAGGAGTTCGGTTTGTATGGAGAGAAAACAAAATTGGATTGATGTGTGGAGGGGTCTGTGTTTAAATGGAGCAAGATGTGAGCTAATATATATGTGTGCGTGAATGATAGAAGAGTGTGGTGTGCCAGTTTGTTTAGGAATTGAATAGAATGGTTGGGATTTAAGGAAACAGAGAAAGTACGACCACATCAGCATGGACTTAACGCCGTTGCTGTCAACTTAACAGACATGACCTTATTCATACACTTTTTATAACATAGGGACCCAATGTCTTCATTTTTAAAACCGGGTACTAAACAAAAATTCACCTCTTAACATGAGGACGAAGTAAGCATTTAAGCCTATTTTATATGGTAAAACCTTGTGTTTGACGAGTTAATATGTATTAGTGAGAAGTGTGGAATGTATTGAGAATATGTATTTATGAGGTGAGCGTTTGGAAGTTAGTGGCATGGGTTGGTGGTG
Source organism: Vigna umbellata (assembly GCF_029865625.1). NCBI lineage: Eukaryota > Viridiplantae > Streptophyta > Magnoliopsida > Fabales > Fabaceae > Vigna > Vigna umbellata. The sequence goes on from NC_142173.1 coordinate 3,164,677, forward strand.
TTTTGGTTAATGGGTTGTTAAGTTGATTTACTTAATTGAATAATTATTTTGAGTTGTGAAACTTTGAAACTGATGGATAAAGGTTATGTTGATAGTACTTATGAAAGGTAATGTGGTTGTGTTATAAATCTTTTAATTGTGGGGAAAGGCACACTACAAAAAAGTAGGGTATTACCGAAGGCCAGAAGCCCTCGGAAAATGCCAAAGGCCGTCGATAATGGGTGTTTACCGAAGGCTTATCGACGGCCAAAAATCCTTCGGTAAATCTCTTGTCGCTAACAATTACCGAGGGCTTTTGCCCTTCGGTAATTACCGAGGGCCAAAAGCCTTCGGTAATTACCGAAGGCCAAAAGCCCTCGGTAATTACCGAAGGGCAAAAGCCTTCGGTAATTACCGAAGGGCAGAAGCCCTCGGTAATTACCGAAGGGCAGAAGCCCTCGGTAATGGCCATTCGAGGGTATTTACCGAAGGGCAAAAGCCTTCGGTAATGACCTGCTTTGGGCATTTACCGAAGGGCAAAAGCCTTCGGTAAAATGCAGAGCAGGTTTCAGAGAAATCTGATTCCTGTGCAACCCACACCTGTATATTAAATTCCAATTACAAACAGACCTGCATATCAGTTTTCAAGCACATACAAACATGCATAATGTGCATCTCAAAGATGCAATCAATTATCAATATCCATTGAACATCAATTAATCGATAGAACATCCATTAAGGTATAGATTATGTAATTATAGTTCAAATATAAAACAATGTAACAAAAGGATGTTCTAACATCCAAAGTCTGAAAATAGATCGAAGTAACACTGAAATGATATCAACTCAAAATGTTCTAATATCCAAATGTTTGTCTAACAAGTAATAAGAAAATGAAACCTAATAATGTACATAACTATCATCAGAATGATTTTCATCATCCTGCTCCTCTATTGATGGCTGGACTGGTGTGGGTTGGACTGATGAGGGTTGGACTGATGAGGGTTGGACTGAAGTGGGCTGCTGAGTGGCAGCAGGTGATGAGGACGGTCGTGATTGGGTGGGAGGGATATTTTGTAAGTCCTGTGAGGTTTGAGGCAAGACAGTCATGACCAGGGCCTTAAAATTTGTAAACTCTGCTCTGAGATCAGTGAGCTCCTGGTCACGTTGCTGGAGTTCCTGCCTGAGTTGAACAACCTCTTCAGCAGCAGTACTGGTGGAAGAAGAAGGCTGGTGCTTCAGAGTACCTCCTCTAGATGCTGTATAGTTTGCTGCAAGCTGTCCCGCACCATACACTCGTCCCTTTTTCTTCCCACCAACGGTGTCGATCCAGCACTGCGTCCTACGGATGTCATCATCTGCATTACTGGCATCATCCGGTGTAGGAGCTGACTCATGTTCAGATCTAACTTGTGAAAGTCTCGTAGAAAAGTCTTCCTGTTGAAACATTAAAAGCAATGTCAGGGAACGATAGTATAACATAAATGAACAATTAGTAATAGTGTTATTTGCTTACATGAGTCTTCCGAGATCTTTCATCAACAAATTGATTAGTTCCCTTCCGAACATGAGTCTGTGCAAAGACCTCATCAACATGCACCGCCCGTCCTAGAGCCTGTGCCTGTAACATAATTAAGAATTACAAGCGTACATATGAAATACAATATACATAACTTATTTATGAAAGAAAAAGTTATGTAATGAGATTATACCATACGAATGGCATGCTCATGAATGGTGATCGACCCACCAGTATGCAGGGTGCCACCCCTTTCAGACGCTCTGTTCCGCTGGGCTTTGGCACACTTATTGCGGAACTCTACTGTATTCCAATGGGCCAGTAAAGAGTTCCAAATGTGCTCACCCAGCCAGTTAGGGCGCTGTCCTGCATTCCGGGCATCCCTAAACATCTCTGAGAGCCGATGAGATGCTTTCATGTGGAAATTTCTGTGTATCTGAGTTTCATGTTCAGGTTTCCACTGCACCTTCATCTGTAACATTAAAGAGAACAAACATTGATTACAGAACATACTAAAATAAGACGGACAATTAGTTTAGTGGATTGGTCACCTGAAAACGCTCCCAGAATGGCTTTCTGTCGTCGTGAGGTATTGCTCCCCAAGTAGGCCATGGAGTTAAAAACTACTGCTTAATTGAACGTGTGATGGCCTGGGAAGCAACCCTAGATGGAATAATATTCAACACAATTCAAAAGTGATTTTCAAAACTTGATCTTCTATCCACCTTTCCTTCTCAACACAATTCAAAAGTGATTTTCAAATCTTTTAAAATTGTCTATCAAGAAATAATATTCCAGTATATGATATCTCCAACTCAAACTCCTCTTATGGGGATTGCTCTTGCAAGGTTAGTTTTTCTCACACATTTCCTTTTGCCCTCTTTTTTCAGCATAACTAAAGAGTTCCCCTGTTGAAGAGGGGGTGAGAAAAGGAATCAGGAACTTCTTATTTGATGTTACATACACCTCACTGAGCATTACTCCCTGCTGAAATATACTCGGTCTTATGAAAGTTATTCTTCTATAATGTGCAATAATAATTGATTCTAGATTTCATTTTACCAAATCTAATTCTGGTAACAATCTAAGGCATGCCTTGTTTTGATATGATGGATGACCTCAATGATGAAGGTGGTTTCTCTCATGCTCCGGAATATCTAACATATGGTGTTCACATGAAACAAATAAGGTGGTGTGGCATCCTTCAGGTGATTTTTATAATTTTTTCCACCTCATTTTCTATTAGAGTATATTTTAGCTGATTAGTCTGATACAAAAGTATGGTTCTGGTTAATTGCAAATGTTATATGCTTTTGAACATTTAGTTGTTCAAATTTCAGCCTAGTGGGGGCTTCCATACTTGCTGTTTACTTGGCTTTACTTTATGGAATGTATGTTCCAGACTGGCAATTCACTGTCCATAATCCAGACAGCATATACAATGGAACAACTTTAACTGTAAGCTTCCCGTTGGTTGTCTCTGATACTCTCTGTACACTCATGAAGGGGGAATACAAATTAAACACTATTCATACTCTCTCTGTATACAATCTCTCTTTTATCCTTCTACATCAATACTTTTATCCTTCTACATCAAGTAGTAAGATTAAGGGTAAATCAATCCTAAGTTCAGTAATGTGCTTAATTCACTCCTTCTATTGTATCAATTATTTGTATTAAAAGAATTACATTATTGAGGTACTATTATTATTAAACAGAGAAATAGCCATGACATGAATGAGATGTCCAGCAAAAAGAGAAGGAGCAAAATTGCATTTATTTGTTTCACTTTCCATCATACAAAAAACTAACACTTCTAAATATCATACAAACATTACCCAGTAGCAAATTTCAGCAATCACTAAACAAGTAACTGAAAACCATACTGACAAAGACGAAATGAATGCATGAAATTAAATTTGTGATGACTTGAGGAAGTAAGTACCTGGTTGAGGCTCCAACACCTGTTTGAAATAAGTGCAGAATGATTGTGAAAACTTAGGCAAACTGAACAACTCACTATGCTCCACCACCAGCTGCAAGAGCAAATCACCTACAAGTATTATTGTTGTTGATAGCCATCACTTTCCAGACCAAATCAATGCACTAGAACAAGTACCAAGAGAGTGAGGTGTTGGGTTAACTTCAACAACACTTTTAAACCATTCAATCAATATCAAACTTCATTTCTAATAAACACTTTTAAGTAAATTAAAAACCACATAAGCTCTACAACCATACAATTCAAATAAGTAATGAGAATTGAAAATGAGAATCAATTAACAGTTAGCCAAACAATATGTTGAAACATATTTTTTTGGTGCAGGGAGAGGAACTGAAGCTCTTCTTCCTCTGCTCCAACTCTCCACTTCACTAAGGATTGTCACATTCTTTCTTTCACAATGAAGAAAGCATCAATTAATCTCTGGCAAAGCAATGAAACCAGACATGTTGTTATCACTTCTCTTCCTCTGGTTGCATAGATTTTTACTTATATGTCTACTTTGACTAAATCCAAATAAGAAAACAAAGTCCTGTAGACTAGTTGCCTTTCAATATATATATATCCCTCCATAACTTTTGAACCAACGAAAACACTATTGGTTGCTTAAGTAATAGAAAAAAACCTCTTCCTAACATGACATACAATTCTTACTACCCTTGTGCATGTTATGATCTTTACTTGAGTGCATACAATCTGTATAAACATTTTTTTGGACTAATCTTAATTGCTCAACTTCCTGCATTTGGTCATCTTTTATGAAATAACTTTTATGAATATTGTACTAATTTAATCCATAATGGGATCTCTAACATTCTTCGTATATATGAATATTCTAATTAGGCAAGGGCTATCAATCTGATGCACTGTATATGGCCTAAATTTTCAGTGACGAACAATGCACCATCACACTTCAACCTAATATCTCTTCCTTCCACAAATACACTACATTCTGTTCTTAAACCTTCATAATTCATGTAAATCATTCATATAATTTGGTTGATCAACTTATATTATACTGTATATATATATATACATATATATATATATATATATATATATCGATATAGACGTTACAATGTGCAAAATGACTCAAAAGAATGAAATAGATTACAGAGGGAAATATCTATAAATTCTCAATCTTTTCGGTACTCAGTTAATGTTCTATTTGACCTTTTCTTTCTGTCCCTATGCCATTGCAATTACTTGTATCCTTTTAAGTGCATATTTTGATCTGACTTTTCACCTCATACACGCATTTTTAGTATGTAATTCCAAGCTAAAAGAGAAAACTGATTACTCTGACAATATAATTTTAGATCAAGTTACCCTTTTGTTGGGTCATGATTGGTGCTAATCAAGTCATCCTAAATAGTAGCAATTGCAGCATTTCAAGTAAACTATAGGAACCTACTGTTACCTTAACCTGTTATTATGCATGTATTCTCCTTTTGAAAGTTGTATCTTTTATAATAATAATAAGCATCTACATATGGCTTAACAAGGTGTTTTCAATTATTGTCTTTTAAAGTTTTCGGGAATGTTGAACGATCTCTCCATTGAGGCGTGGCTCTGAGAACGTAGATCCTGATGCTGTATCAATTTGTTGAAAGAAACTGCAAGCGAGAAGTAGCACAAATGTTGAAAGAAACTGAGAAATCAGATATTGAACTCAAATCAGAGGCAAGAAGAAAATCAAGTACTGTTTATGGGTCCTGACAGAATTGGCAAGAAGAAAATCCTCACTGCAAATGGTTTGCCAGAGGACCTCAGGTACCTCTCCAAGGATGTGAGAGAAGAAACCCTAAATTCAGGATTGGTGGAGGTGGAAGAAGAAGATGATGTGTCAAGCAATTTTTTTTTTAAATTCAAAATTGACACGTCACCATGCCACGTAAGAGAAAAAATGAACAGCTCATCAAGTTTAGTCCAAAGGAGCAGTTTCATCGTTAAATATTTAACGCCGTGACCAAAAAGGATTTAATTGTACACTTTTTTCACAAGTTGGGACCACATTGAACTTTTTAAAAAAGGTAGGACGGACTTGAACATTACCCCCCTAAAGAGGGACCAGAGGGACCAAAAGAGGTATTAAGCCTTTTATTTATTACCGCTGCAATGATATTTTTTTCTTACTTAGCAATTGCATTTCAAATGGGTCATTAGTTTTTTTAATTATTTGTTGCATTCAAATGGATTCACGCACTTTTGTATTTCGTTTTATTCTAGCTGCACGACATTTTAAGTGTTTCAGTTTACTGTTTTCATTCACTATATTGTCTACTATGTTCGGTTTATTGTTTTGGTTCGGTTTATTTATCTTCTTGCATTTTCAATTTCCTCACTTGCATCGTTCGGTCTTCATGCTTTATTCATTTATTTCAATATTTTCAATTATGTTTGATTATATTTAATTTCTAGTTTTAATTTAGTTCATTTTTAATCACAAAAACACTTTTCAAACCCCCCCACTACGTGTTTGACCTAAGACTCGAACCACATTTGGTCCTTGAGAGACGACCTAGGAGTCACTTCCTAGCACTATACTGCATTCTTTAATGCACAACAAATTTGATGGGCCGCGACAGCCGCATCAAGTAGATCAGGTTATGTTCTTCAAGTTTAGATAGCAGTATTGGGTATCTAACTAGAAGTATTAAGAACAAAAAACGTCTTGATAAGAGTAGTGAGAGTGCACACTCATGACTCGATATTATAGATGATTTTCCTTTCTTAATTAATTCTGAAGTTTTGAGAAAGAAAAAGTTGTGAATCCAGTGTTGTTGTTTCTAGTGATTTTTGGCATGTTCTTTTCTTTATGGTAGTGTTTGATGTTCTATATTGGATAAAATAAAAATATCTTTTATTTTTATTTTATAATTTTAAATATTAGATACTTAACTATGGTATGGAATTAGGTGATTAAAGTATTTAGGAGTAGTATAAAAAGTTATTAATTAGTTTTAGTTTTATTTTTAAATATTCAGAATGGGTTCAGAGAAGAGAGTAAGTTATTTTTTATATTAATTATATGATCCTTAAGTTTATGAGAGAGAAAACGTCTGGTTTAGGTAGTCTTCGTGAATCAAGATAAAATTAGTTTTTAATGTATCTTTTGCCCATTAAAGACAAAAGTGTTATCACTCCGGCAAGTGTACCAAATCGTATCAAGTAATAATAAATGGTAAGACCAAGTGTCGTTTCCCAAGAGACTCACGACACTAAACAATATGTAATCGCTTAACTAATTAAGACTTAAGAACAATTTTTGAGGTTTTTGAATGCAAATGCAATAAAAATAAACATGAATGCAAATTTGATCAATTAAGGCTAAACACAAGAATGAATGGATGAAGTTGATGATATTGTTGTTGGGTTTAGATTTCACCTAATTTACTCTCATGCATATATGAATTCATCTTCTTCATTAATGTTAATGTCACTTTCTAATTTACCTTAAACCCGATGTCTCAGTGAAGAAAGCCTACTCCTAATTACTAGTTCACAATGTCTTGTCTCCCTAGCAATTAATCATGCATTACATTCGCATAGAAATTTAAAGGGAACCAACCCTCCTATCCCTATGTCTAGGTAATATTGCTTTTGAGAGAATTTTCCCAGTTCTAGATTTTCCCATATGTGTCCATATCGACAAAATCAATAATCATGCAATTGAATGAGTTAAACAAAGCATGCATAGAACATAGAGGAAAAACCCTAACAATTAATGAAGTAAAACATTTATAAAATAAATCAATTCAATACATGAGAGTTTAGAGGTTACATCTTCCCCAACAACAAATAAAATTTAGTTCACCATAATCATGGAGAAACTAGATGAACAATGGAATGAAAGAAATAGAAAAACCCTAGAAACTGAAGAGGAGACTCCTGCATCCCCAAATCTGCCTCTAGAGGAGCAAAATGTGTGTTTCTGTGCTTATGCCATCAAAAGATACAATCCCTAGAATGTGCAAGTCCTTAAATAGCACATAAAAATAACAGAAAATGGGTCTAAGCCCACGAAACTGGCGCTCAATGCCCCTAGAATGTGTTTTGGTAAACAAGTTTGGTACGACAAAAGTTCAAGAAAACAACATAACCTTGTATGTATGCTTTGAGTTATGAGTTGAATATTGTGTTTTTAAACTGTGGCAAAACAACAAGTTCTAAATCGATTACATTAAGTGTAAATCGATTAAAACTCATATCTTTGTAAACATATTGTTGAAATGTGTTGTGATGAGTTTTTGAAGGGAAAAAGTTTTCAAAATCTGTTTAAGTGAAAAGCTTAATCGATGACACTCGTTAGGTAATCAATTAAGTCTGTTATAATTTGAAAACTGTTTTCAAGCTTAGTCATATCTGTAATAACGATCATATTTTTAAATATGTTTGACTAACATTTATTGCAAATCAATTACAGTAATTGTGAATTCAATTAGAAACGTGTTAGTTGTAATTCTGTTACATCTGCTACTAATGTAACCGTTTGATGGGTGTGTCGCGGCCCATACAAATTTGATTTGCATATAAAATGCAATATAGACTAGGAAGTGACTCCTAGGTCGTCTCTCAAGGACCAAATGTGGTTCGAGACTTAGGTCAAACACGTAGTGGGGGGCTTTGAAAGTGTTTTTGTGACTAGAAATGAACTAAATTAAAGCATGAAATTAAACACAAGAGACTTAATTAAAAACGCTGAAAGATAAGTGGGAAGCATGAAGACCGAACAGTCTTAAAGTTAGACCGAACGGTTGTAAAGCGGAGACCGAACGGTCCCTAAAGAAAGGAAATGGAAATGCAGAAAATTTGGAAACCGAACGGTAAAACCAACTTGAACAACAAAGGAAGAGGCTGAACGGTCTCTAACAATGAAGCATGTTAGAGACCGAACAATGTTATTGGAAAATCGAATGGTACTTCAGTAAAGGAAGAAGCAGTAAACGTGCAGAATTTAAAACGCAGTGCAGAGGAAACAAAACTCAAATGCAAATTAGAAAATGAAATCAAATGGATTCAAAAACTGAGAGCGTAAATTAAAAGCATAAACTAAATGGTTCAAAATCTGAATGTCAAAACGGAATTGGAAATGAAGTGCAACAATAGATGCATCAATAAACGCAAACTGAGATTGAAACAGCAAGTGCAGCACAACAGCGAAATGCAACAGTAAAAGTGAACAATAATACGTGAAATCAGAAATGCAGCACAACATGATGATGAATAGTGAAAATTGCAACAGTGAAGAGGACAAAATGAACAGTAGAACGGAACAATGAACAACAAAATGCAAGAGCGAAGAAGACAATGAACAGTAAAATAAAACTGAAAAGTGAATGCAGCAATGATTTCAACTCTTAAATTGCACTGTAAACAAGATTCAATACATGGAAATGCAAAAGAAATAAAACCTAAACCTTCCCAAAGGGGGAGGAGGAAGAAAATTCTCCCCAAGAACAGGTACGTAGTGGCGGCTGGGAGACTTGCAGAGAAATCTGCTTTTAGGGTTGTTATATAACCAAAAGACCAACAATGCCCTCCTAATGGGCTTGTCCTACAAAATGACCTATAATTGGGCCCAAAGTCTTAAGGTTTGACCCAATGACCTTCTAAAACGAAATTAACTACACTACTAACGTGGGCACCTTCTTGAAGTCCAAGAATGTGCTTCCAACACTGCTTTCTCAGGTGCATCTCACCGTTTGGTCATTAAGGGCTCAGACCGATCGGTTAAGAAGGGCTCAGATAGTACTATGTAGTTCTCACGAGACCGTTCGGTCATCCACTTTCAGACAACAGTTGTTTGTCGTTCGATTCATTAATGTTCGACTATTCTGTTGAACGGTGCTCAACTGGTATCTAACCGTTCGGTGGAGGCTTCCAGCAAGGCTTTCTCAGCTCGTTTGGTGCAGATTTCAATAGACCGTTCGGTGATGTAGTGCTCAGTTGGTAGCCTACCGTTCGGTTTGTAGTGCTCGACCACTTGGTTCAGGCTTGCAACAATCGTTCGGTCAAGGCTTCAGCAAACTGTTCGGTCAGTTCTTGAACAGACCGTTCGGTTCAGAGCAATACTTCCAAATCTTTTCTCAACCTCAAACAGTGATTGTCCTACACATAATGATTGAAATAATTAAGCCCAAATAATTCAAATTAATTAAAATAAAAATTAGTCTTGAAATTTAGCCCAAATAGTGAAAATGCAACAATAATTGAGAATTAAGCACAATTCACTAACAAAATATGGTGCGGAAAGCTAAGTGAATGATACAAAATAGTGACTCATCACCGTTTACATTACTAACATAATCGTTTGTTTTGCGTTTGTCAGGAGGAAAACTATAAATTGACGCATTACACAACTCTGTAATAGATTGATCATTCAAAACTTTCATATCTAATATCTTTGATTTGAGAAAAGTGTTACAAGTGTTAAGACGCTCCAAGAAACAAGGTTCATAGAGTTTGAGACATCTTGAATATTAGAAACAAAGAAGCTTGTTTCTCAACACCAAGAAGAGGGGTTGTTGAATTGGTGATTTATAAAAACGTGCACTTTTCAATTCTTTTGGTAGAATTAGAATGATCTTTAAAACTTTCTTGCGCTGTAAGTAAAGTGCGTATGCAATGAAATGTAAAAAGATAGAGAAAGAAGATCAAACATAGTTTTTATCTTTGTTTGACCTCAATGCCTATATTCAGTAACCCTTCCAATGAACCCTTTGATTGAAGGATATTTCACTATAATTATTGAAGAATTACACCAAAGGTTTTACAGTAAACACACTCTCACAATGTATACACCTTTCCCACTGAAACAATCAAATATAGAAACGAATACACTTGCACACACAGAACCACATGTTCTTGCTGCAGAATCCCTTTGACAATCCCTTCTCAAAGTCCAAGATCTCCTTACTCTATTTCCTGGTGCACACGAACAAGGACCCTGCACAATCAACAAGTACGAAAACCTTTTCTGATCACAACAAATACACCTCAGCAGTGCGGATAGGATCAACAATCAAGCTCTCAAATTTCTTGTCAAGAATCCTTCGAGTTTCTTCAAGATCTTTGCTTCTTGATTCTTGGAGCGTCCATGTAATACGTAAAAGTTTCTGATATCAAAATTGTCAGATATGTGTATAAATGATCAAGTGTAACAGAAATACAAGCAATGCGTCAATTTATAGTTTCTATCATAACATATGCAAAGTAATCGATTAGGTAAGTAATGTAATCGATTACATAATAAAAACCAGATGTAACAAAATTACAACTAACTTAACTCTTAATTGACTTCACAATTAATGCAATCGATTCTCATTTAATGCCAGTCAAACATATTTAAAAACATGACCATTAAAGCATTTTTGAGTAAGCTGGAAACAATTTTCCAAAGATAACAAACTAAATTGATTACATAAAATGTGTAATCGATTAAGCTTAACACTTAAACAGAATTTGAAAACTTTTTGTCTTCAAAAAATCATGACAACTAATTTGAAAATGACATATGCAAAGACACGAGTTTTAATCGATTCACCAACTAATGTAATCGAGTCTAACTTGTTGTTTTGCCACAATTTAAAACTTAAGCTTTTGTGCTTGTAGTTTTCATCACTAAAAAACATACAATATGCATACAAAGATATAATCACATCATAATCACAGTAGTATGTAGAAGCAACAATATGTTCAACATATGCATTCATCAACAATAAGCATTTATGTATCCACATATGTATTAAACACAGAAAACACATTTCTGTTATGTCATGACAACATCTGTGTTGTTAAAGTCAATGTATTGTCATCATAAAAAACAAACATAGGAGTTGGGTTCAGCACTCATATGGCTCCCCTATCAACAATCTCCCTTTTCTTTAATGATGCACAACCATGATCAATAAAACAACCATGATGTATAATGCACAATCAGAAATTGTTTGACACAGTTTCAAACAGAGACATACAAATACATGTATGTCATATACATTCAACTATCTCATTAAATATTCAATTATTTCTCTCCCTTTGGGCATTAGCAAAAAAGGATTTATAGCACAAAGTAATTGAAATACAAAATAATAATGCTCCACCTGTCAACAATATGTAATTCACATGATTTTAATTTCTTCCCCTTTTAACATGTGAACAAACATGTAATAGAATATTCTGCTCCCCCTATCAATATGCATTATTTCATAGTAGAGACTCAAACATTTTCAAGCAACATATCAAAAGATATGACAAATATAAGAGCATTTCATATACAACTTGAAGCTAAACAACTTAGTGTTATCGACCATAAAGTTAAAAAAGATTCACTACGGATTATAAATAATGAGATTTATGATGAATGAACATATCTGAAATCAGAAGACATGGTTTAAAGAAAATTATTCAATAATTAAGAAACTTCAAACTAGATTGACGAAAACTTAATTGATTATGATTCTTCCTTAATCGATTCAGTTCTACAGTGTACTGAAATTCCATTTTAATGTAGTAATCAATCAGCAGACCTGCATAAGCTTTTCTTCTCAACTTGGTTAAGCATTAGTCCAGATACAGTGTAATTTGAAATAAACATTATCACAGATCAAGTATGAATATGCAATGTAATGATGTAATAGTCAAAATTTTCAACTTGCATTCATACAAGTGAAATAATCGATTCAAACAATTCAATTAATCATTCATAGTTCATATATTGTTTACCAAAAGATAATTTCATTGAAATTGAAAGATGAGTACAATATGAACCAAAAGATGGCTTAATAGCCACGATAGCAAAACAAAACATTAAGGAAAACTAAAGATAGTCATAGCTAAGACCCTAAAACTCCTACACTGAATCTGATATCTCTATAAATTCTTCGTCTGTTTTGTCCTCTTCACTTCCAAATTCATCTTCAGAAGTTCCTCCAAAAGAACTAATTCTTAATGCATAGTCCAATTTTCTATGTATACTAGAAAGGGACTTTTGTAGCTTAGACAACTTATCTTCCTGCTTCTTCAATTTATCAACAACAAACTTTTCAAACTCTGATTTGGATTTGAATTGATATTTGAACATGTCAATACCAATAGATTCAACTTCCTCTATTTTAGGAAGATGTTCATCTTTGAAAGGCCAACCTTTTTCATCTCTTCTTAAGCCCATATGATGTAAAGATATCTTCTTAATCATATTCTTCTTTGAACAACTGAGAGTGATTTCATTTGAAACATTCACTCCATAATACCACATAACCTTACTAATGAAGACAACATAAGGAAGATGGTATATTTGTTGTCTAGTGATCTTAATCATGTGATGACTCACTTTAGAAATCCAGTTTGTTGGTATCTTAGCTCGTAACGCATGTAGCAAATAAAAAGCCTTAGTATTTAGCTGTGCGAAATTTTCATTCCTTGGGAGTAAGATCGTAGCAATCACAAAAGCACACAATCTTTCATTCGTTTTCAGACCGAAAACCCTAAATAGAGTGTGGTCCCTTGGCTGCTCAGAATTTCTTAGACAATCCTTATAGATAGCCACTTTATTTATGCTAGATATACCTTGATGACATTTCTTACCCCCAGGATGAAATCCTACAATTGTTTTCAAAACAACTTCATCAATGTAGATATCAACACCCTTTACACGAGAGAGAATATGACTGCCTTCAACCTTTAAGTTAGCATAAAACACTTTGACGAGCTTAGGATAGTAATCTCCTTCCAGTTCCACAAACTTAGTTAGTCCAGAGTAAACCAACCGTTCCTGAAATGTGAACCCTTCAATGCAAAAGTACATAATACTCAACCATCTATGCCTTATCACTTCCTTGAAACCCAAAAAACATGCGAAATCAGTTCGCTTTTCCTCATCACTGAACCAACCAGTTGAATTATCCTCACTTTCAATAGGTGTAGCATTTTTTCTCGTCGAGAAGATGAAGAGGCCATTTCAGATTTTGGAATTTTAGAGATTACTTTTGCTCAGATAGGGTAAAGAGTCAACGCAATGAGTACACCACAAACTTTCAAAACTAGTATTTATAAAGGCGCACATCAGAATATATTTTAACAACAGGCCCATTTATAATTTCAGATATAGAAAGCCCTGATGAAACATTTTAATCGATTTTATTAATCTTGAAACCGGTTACTTCTTAACAATTTTACACAAAATAGAGAAGCATAGAAAAATAGTCTAATCGATTTCACTATTAGCACAATTGGTTAAAGTTCGTCAAGACTGTTTTTCAAATATTCTACATAGTAGATGAGGAAACAACATTCACACACATCAATACACATTCACAAACAGAAACAATGATGCATGAATACATGAATTGATAGTAGATGTTACCATAGAATACTACTCAAGAGATTTAGATATGTTTCATTGAAATTCATCCTTGAGTGTTGTCTAATGCTTGATCATCTTACTTCCCTACAAAACTTTCAAATGGTTTTGTTGCAGGTACTCATATGAACTTGGGGCCTTTCTTGTTAGTTAGAGGAGGTTTCTCTTTGGGAATCCAATTGTATTTTCCCTTTGGAACACCTACCTTTCCGTAATAACAGTTTCTTACAATATGCCCAATAGTATTACAATAAAAACAGGTATTGGAAGCAGGTTTATTCAATTCCATGAATCTTTTAGAATTTACTCTTTCACTTTTAGCTTTATAACCAATTCCCTGCCTATTTATTGCTCTACCTTGTGATCCTTGGAGCGTCAATGTAATTTGTAAAACTTTCTCAGATAAAAACTGTCAGATATGAAAATGTACAAATTGTTGATAGGGGGAGCCATGTGAGTGGTGAACCAAAATCTTGTGTTTGTTTTTTATGATGACAACACATTGACTGTAACAACAAAAATGTTGTCATGACACAAAAAAAAACTTTTTTTGTGTTTAATAGATATGTGGATATATAAATGCATTATGTTGGACATACTACTACGATTCTGATGTTATTATATCTTTGTATGCATACTGTATGTTTTTGAGTGATGAAAACCACAAGCACAAAAGCTTAAGTTTTGCATTGTGCCAAAACAACAAGTTTGAATCAATTACATTAGTTGGTGAATCGATTAAAACTCGTGTCTTGGCATATATCATTTTCAAATGTGCTATGAAGAGTGTTTGAAGAGAAAAAGTTTTCAAAATATGTTTAAGTGTTAAGCTTAATCGATTACACATTTTATGTAATGAATTAAGTCTGTTATCTTTTGAAAACTGTTTTCGAATTAGTCAAAATGCTTTAACGGTCATATTTTTTAAATATGTTTGACTAACATTAAATGTGAATCAATTATATTAATTGTGCATTCAATTAAGAGCCGACTTAGTTGTATTTCTATTATGTAACCGATTACATTACTAACATAATCGATTACGTTTGCGTCTATTACTGTTGAATCTTTTAGCAAACGTACCAATAGTCAACTGTAGTATAATGATTTTTAAGTAAGAGTATCAATCCCACGAGGAACAACTTCAATTAAATAGATAAATTTATCTCAAACAACATATATACAAGGGTATTCAATCTGATTCATAATGGATTTTGATAATTTATACTACGTTGCCTAAAAGTAAAATAGTAACAACAGATAAGTTAAAGAAAGTTTAATATGAGAAGTTGGGATTGAATTCATCTATCTCACTCGTCTGCAATCTGAATGAATATAAACATATAGCAACTGAAATTACCAATATTGATGCAACACACATAAGTCATTTATACCGATTCCTCGCGTATAAATTTCATAAGATCAGTTCCTTGAATATTGATTCCTCACATATCCAACAAACTGTCCAACATTATATTCAAGTGTTATAAGCAATTGATAAACTAAAATCTATCCCTAGCATCACAGGATATCAAGTATTCTTGTTCAAATCAGATTTTAGAAATACTTTCCAGTCACATCTAAAACCCACATTCATGAAACTATTGATAAAATATAATCAAACACTAAGAGCAGAACACAAATACCAATATTGAATAGAAAAATAAATGCTATATATAAATATCACCATATTACATCCGAGTTCGAATCGATTACATTCAATCCTAAGAGAAAAGATTAGCCACTCATGGTAGCCATTAGCATTCTAAGAGATGAAGAAGAAGATCAACCAACTAAAGTGGAAGAACAACTCTTTCTGTGATATTTTTATCCGTCGCTCTCCCCATCCTTCCGTTCTTTCTGACTCGTGAGTATATATATTGCGCGAATTCTCGCTTAAGCTAGATGATTATCGCTTAAACGAGAAGAAACTTCTTGGAGAAGATAGGTCATTCTTGCTTAAGCTAAATTATTCTCGCTTAACCAAGAATAACTTTTAAATTAATGGCTGTTAGAATCGCTGCAACGGAATTATTAGCATGGAACAAACCAAGAGGGGGGGTGAATTGGTTATATACTTTTATTTTGCCTTTTATTATTTTTCTCTTAATTTTTCTTACTGAGCAGATAATTAAATATAAATGACAGAGTAAGGGAAAGAGAAAAATTGCAGAGGTGATTTTATCCTGGTTCAGATCACTCAGATCCTACGTCCAGTCGCTTATCTCAAACAAGATAAACCTTTTTCACTAACACAAAACAGTTACAAATATTAATCACAAAGAAAAACAATTTGTAAGAGTTTAGAAATACCACCTCTCTTGAAACCACAAGAGACGAACTTACACTTCCTTTGAATCTTCACAAAGGATGAACACCTCCTTCGAATGCTTCACGAAGGATGATTCTCTTCCAGGCACTTCCTCGGATACACCAAGGATGAACAAGCTATTCCTCTGTCACCGCAGTAGCACTTCAGGACTTTGCAGACAAGAGGTTCCTTAGCTTCAACAATCTCACAGAGTTCTCAAAGAGTTCAGAGATCTTTATCACAAGGGAAGAGTTGTTTTTGAGATAAAGAGTGAGCCATTTTATAGACTCAGCCTAATACCCTTCCATTCTTCGAAAACGGGCCATCTAACGCATTTAATCGATTAACACAAGTATTAATTGATTACAATGAGTACAACGGCTAGTTTTTCAAATCTGAAACCCCCAACGGCTAGTGTTAATCGATTATTCTCAGGAATAATTGATTAACTAATCGATTATTATTAGCTTTAATCGATTATTACAGGGGCACTTGGGTTTTCAGAGCCAGCCTCGTTTTAATCGATTAAAACTGGTTTTAATCGATTAAAACAGCTTGTAGATGATTCTCAATAGTAAATAAATCAAATATAAATTACAAGAATCAACCCTAATACATATTTGAGCACTATTACATCAACTTTGATTATTATAAAAGTTTTATAAAATACAGAGATCTTCAATTTGTCTTTATGTATCTTGACTTGTGCAAATCTGTTCATCATCAAAACTTCATCTTTGATTTTTGCTAACAATGGCTTCTTGGACGAATCTTGCTTAAGCGAGATCATTTTAGCTTGGACGAAATTTTGTAGGATTTGTTGCTCTTCTCTATTTTCTCTTCTCTCTTAATTTACCTGGAACATATACAAAATATGGATCAAATGATTTCCTTTTAATCAAAAACTCGTAAACATATGATTATATTTCATCTTTCATAGATTGGGGCGAATTAATACAAATGTACACAATTTAAAACAGAAGTGCCAAAATTTCATATGAAAATTTACTACTTTTTTGCACTTATCAACTCCCCTCAACCTAGCATCTTGCTTGTCCTCAAGCAAAGTAATAAGATCCCAACAGCTTTTCAAAACTCAAACTTTGAACTTGGTTATTTCATAGTCCTTACAAGACAAATTGTGCATTCCAAACTACAGATTTAAAATCAGAAGCAAATGGTGAATCCAATTATCAAATAAAATTAGGATAAAAGTGCAGCAAATTTTTCAAAACAATCAATTGTAAGAACCATTGATTCTAACCATGGAAATTCTCTATTGAATCTAACAAGGATGTGTTTCTCTCATTTTCCACTGAATTTGAACAAATTAAAATTGCAAGTCCTTTTCAATCAAACCACAAACACAATCAACATGAATCTCAAGGACTTTTAAAGGTTGTAATAAGGTTGGGCTTCCAAGAATTACGGTTGTGTAGATTATTGATGGGGGAGCACTGGTTTAGTTGAACCTACAATCTCAGAGCTTCTGGTTTTTGATGATGACAACACATAATTAATAACACATGTGTTATGTGTTACATGTTCATTACTTTCATGATTATGATATATGAGAACATGTTTGTGTTGTTTTTGTCAAAGCATGCAAATTCACTGTGTTTTACATGAGATCTTATCTGTGATGCATAACAAATGTTTTGAAAAAGGAAAACCACATACACTTTTGCTGAACTTTAATTGAGTGTCAAAACAACAATTTTAAGTCGACTTCATTATGTAGTAAGTCAATTAAAACTCGTGGCTTTGCACAAACCTTTTCAAAGTGTGCGGTGAGAAATTTTGAAGAGAAAGTTTTTCAAAACTGTTTTTAACTGTTACAAAGTCGACTATGTGCGCAAGCCATTCGACTAAGTTTGTTATGTTTTGAAATTCTGTAAATGCTTGTATTAAATGTTACAATGGTTATATTTTTAAATATGTTGACCAAGCATTTATTGTGATTCGACTGCATTAATTATAAATTCAACTAACTCCATTGATTGTTGCTAACTACTTTAACTGAATTGTGATATTCGACTCTATTAGTATGGAAAACTATATATAGACGCAAATTTGATTTATGTAGATACTTTTTGATTCTAACGATTTGATTGATTTCTTTCAGACTATTGATCTCTTGTAGAAAGTGTGAAAGCTCCAAGAATTCATCAAGAAGACCGTGGTGTTCATCTTTGGTGATTGCTTCTTGACGAACAAGAATCTGTGTGCTCTTAGTGTCTAATCAACCTGCACTTGAGTGTCTATTTCATGATCAATTTCTATTAATCTTGTGAAGATTGGAGTTGCCCTGTTGTGGCTACAGGAAGAAGACGTGTTATGTTTCGGACTTTGAGGGGTTTCATAAAAGGGTTGAAGACGGCAAGAGAGGGGACATCTTGCTGCTGGTCTTTGTGTGTTGAATGCCTATATTTTGATTAGAGGGTTAGAGAGGTGTTTTATATTTTTGACGTAGAGGTCTCTATAAAAGCCTTGTTGTATAAACCTTGATCATTATAGTGCATTTGCTTCCTGTGGTGGAAGGACACTAGATGTAGGCTTGGTCGAACCAGTATAAAAACCCAGTGTTTGATTTTTCTATCCCTACTCTGTTACATTCAATCGACTTTATTTTTCACACATTCGACTATATTCGGCTGCACTACAAAGTCTTTTTACTTGTGTTTCAAGAAAGCTTTTAAAAGAATCTACTTTGCGAAAAATATTTAAAGAAAACATTGTTTTTGTATTTCACCAATTCACCCGCCTCTTGGTGTTGAAAACTAAGTCATTCTATTTTTAACAATTGGCACCAGAGCTGGTTTTCATAAAATATTTGAAAAACTAGTCGATTACGTTTTCTTTTAAATCGACTGATCCTGGAAAATGGCTTCTGTTTCTCAAACAAGAAGGATAAGTGAATCTGCCTTTGAATTGATATCAGCTACTTGCAATGCAAAATTAAACTTTGTTACTAACGACATCTATGAATATTTTGAAATAGGGATTTCACGAAACAAAGAAGTTTCTTGTGTCAACAAGTTCAGCTCCAGATCACAAAGATTAAATCTGCAGGGTGAAAGATTTACGAGATTTCTCAATATGAAGAAAGAAGACAGGATTCAAAGTGAAAATAAAGAAAATGTACATGAAAGGGATCTCATCATGATGGAAAAATCTCAGACAACAGAGCAATGCTTGAGACAAGGAATGAAAAGCTTCATGTGGTACCTAGACAGTGGATGCTCAAGGCATATGACAGGAGATCCAACAAAGTTCATTAGTATATCTTACAAGACTTCTAGTTATGTCACATACGGCGAAAACAACAAAGGAAAGATTATCGGTATAGGTAAAATCAAAACTCCTTCTTCTTATGAAATTAAAAATGTACTTCTTGTTGAAGGGTTAAATCACAATCTACTTAGCATCAGTCAACTATGTAGAGGATTGAAGATTACATTTGAACCTAAATATTGTCTGATCAACAACGGTTCAACTGATGAGATGTTACTTGTGGGAAAAAGACATAATAACATCTACATAATCGACTTCAAAGATACATCATTCAAGTCTGTCGTTTGTTTGATGACTAAGGAAGATGATGTCTGGTTGTGGCACAAGAGACTAGCTCACATCAACATGAGCCAACTGAACAAGTTAGTATCAAAGGATCTTGTCATTGGTCTTCCCAACATTCGCTACGCTTCTGAGAGATTATGTGATGCATTCCAAAAGGGAAAACAAACTGGGCAGTCCTTCAAGAACAAAAGGAAGATGTCAACTTGCAGACCTCTGCAACTTCTACACATGGACTTATTCGGTCCCTGAAGGGTGAAAAGTCTAGGTGGAAATTCTTATGGATTAGTAATCGTGGATGACTATTCTCACTTCACTTGTACCTTCTTCATCCCTGCCAAGAGTGACACATTCAAAGTGTTTAAGAAGTTTGCTGCTATTATTCAAAATGAGAAAGAACTCAGAATCAAATCGATTAGAAGTGACTACGACAAAGAATTTCAGAATAAAACATTTGATGAATACTGTGCGGAAATGGGAATATCTCACAATTTCTCAGCACCTAGAACACCTCAACAAAATGGTATAGTTGAAAGAAAGAATAGGGCATTAGAAGAGTTAGCAAGAACAATGCTGAATGAAAGGAACATGCCAAACTATTTATGGGAAGATGCAATAAGTACAACATGCTATGTGTTGTACAGAACTGTAATAAGATCAATGTTGAAAGCAACTCCATATGAGCTATTCAAAGGAAGAAAGCTAAATATCTCACATCTAAGGATCTTCGGATGCAAATGTTTTGTACTAAACACTGGAAAGGAAAACCTTGGTAAGTTTGACTCCAAGGCTGATAAAGGAATTTTTATAGGATATTCATTTACAAGCAAAGTTTATCGGGTATACAACAAGAGAACAATGTGTGTTGAAGAATCGGTTCATGTTGCGTTTGATGAGTATGTTGAAACCGCTGTTAATCCTAAACAGACTAGAAAATCTATAGAAGCTGACAACTCTACTGGAGAAGAGGAAGAAAATGAGGAAATTCTAGAAGAAGAGAACTCTGACGACGTAATCGATTCTCCCAGAACAGAATCGGTTAAGGAATGGAAAGTTCCTAAAAATGTCTCCACAGGAAACATAATTGGTGATATTACGAGAGGTGTGTCTACAAGAAGGCAACTGAATCAGTTCAACATGAATGTTGCATACGTGTCTAAGATTGAGCCAAAAAGGGTTGAAGATGCTCTTGCAGATGAAAATTGGATGATGGTCATGCAAGAGGAACTAAACCAGTTTAAGAGGAATAATGTATGGGAATGGGTACCAAGAATAGATAACCTGTAGGTCATAAGCACAAAATGGGTTTTCAGAAATAAGATGAATGATTCAGGTGAAATCAAAAAATAAAGCAAGATTAGTTGGAAAAGGCTACTGCCACGAGGAAGGAATCAATTATGATGAAACATATGCACCTGTGGCTAGACTGGAGGCAATAAAAATTCTTCTTGCTATTGCATCAGTGATGAAATTCAAGCTATATCAAATGGATGTCAAAAGTGCATTCCTAAATGGATATATTAAAGAGGAAGTTTATGTGGAACAACCACCAGGATTTGAGAATTTTGAACATCCAGACTATGTATTCAACCTCAAAAAGGCTTTGTATGGGTTGAAGCAAGTGCCAAGGTCATGGTGTGAGTGCTTAAGTGAGTTTCTGGTAAAGAAAGGATTCTCCAGGCGTAAAGTTGACTTAACTCTCTGCATTAAAAGTTCAAATAAAGATAAATTGTATGTTCAAGTTTATGTTGATGACATTATCTTCGGATCAACTAATCCTACTTTGTGCAAAGAATTTTTCAAGACTATGCAGGATGAGTTTGAGATGTCCATGATGGGAGAGCTTACTTACTTTCTTGGTCTTCAAGTCAAGTAAGCGAAAAATGGCATTTTCATTCACCAATCCAAGTACTATACTGATCTGTTGAAGAAATTCAAAATGCTGGATTGCAAGGAAGCTGCAACTCCCATAGCTACAAACTGCTACCTAGATCTTGATGAAGCTGGTAAGGACGTTGATCAAAAGATGTATACATGTATGATTGAATCTTTGTTATATCTAAAGCCAATAAACCTGACATCATGCACAGTGTATGTCTTTGTGCTAGATTTCAGTCTTCACCTAAAGAATCAAACCTAACTGCTGTAAAAAGAATTTTGAAATATCTTAAAGGAACAAAAAGTCTTGGACTGTGGTATCCAAACTGTACAAATATTTTTCTTGAAGGTTATAGTGATTCTGACTTTGAAGGATGTAAGCTAGATAAAAAGAGCACTAGTGACACTTGTCATCTACTTGGATCTTCTTTAGTCAATTGGCATTCAAAGAAACAAGCTTGTGTGGCATTATCCACCACAGAAGCTGAATACATAGCAGCTGGTAGCTGTTGTGCTCAGCTTCTTATGATCAAGAGCCAACTAGAAGATTACAGTATATTGAAATAAATTTGACTAAAAATCCTGTTCTTCATTCGAAAACTAAGCATATTGAAATAACACATCACTTCATATGAGACCACATCCTCAAGGGTGAAATTAAGGTCGAATATGTAGATACCTTACATCAATGGGCTGATATTTTAAAAAATCATTGAACAAAGAAAGATTTTATACTATTCGAAATGAACTAGGAATCTTAAATGATAGTAGTATAAAGTAGTGGTTTATATTTGATTAAAGTCGATTGTGTTATGTATGAAGTTGAACATATTACTGATTAATACTGCATTCATACATTTATGCACAGATTATACCTGTATTAATTCTTGTATTACAATGATTCTAAAATGTTTGATCTGGAAAAGATCTTGAAAGGTTTTGCAGGAACATTGCTTCTGGATGAACAATTGGAGATTCAATTCAAATGGAAAGTAATGAAATCGATTGCAACAGTGGATCAATCGATTACTGTTTAACAGGGGTTATAAATTCCATGAATTGGAATTTGGTTATTCGGTTTATTGATCACATATTACTAATTGTTTCTTTTTCAATATATCTTTGTTCTATAATTGATTGAAATTACTTTAGATAATATTGAGATTGTTGATTGATATTGTATCTGTGCTACATTGACGTGTTTGCACAATTTCTGATATGATACAATATTGTCACATGCTTATACATGCTTTAAAATGTTTTGTGAAAGCTGCATTGTGCATTTGGGTTTTGAATGTAAAACATGCATAATGGTAGAGAAAGCATTGCATGATATTTTAGATATTCCACATGCGTACACTTAAGGAGGGGAATTTATCTTTTTCATATGATTATCTATGAAAGGGGGAGAATCTATCTCTGTGTTATATTTATGGATGCATCTCTGCATGTCTGATTATCTGAATATCATTACCCATTTGCATACCTTTTTTGCTAATGCACAAAGGGGGAGAATGTTGGGAGAATGTTCTGATATTCATTTTGAGCTCTGATATACATTTTGTTTGCTCTGATATATTCTGATATGAATTTATATGTTTTTGCTCTGAATAAAAAATGAGAAGATTTCAACATTTGCTCGGTACATTTTGATCATTTGTTGATAATTTGCTCTGATACATTTTGATATATGATTTGATTTGTACAACATTGTTGTTTATTAATCATGGTTGTTCATCATCAAAAAAGGGGGAGATTGTTGAGATTGTTGATAGGGGGAGCATTGGTTTAACTAAACCTACAATCTCAAAGCTTCTGGTTTTTTTGATGATGACAACACATAATTAATAACACATGTGTTGATGTGTTACATATTCATTACTTTCATGATTATGAATATATGAGAACATGTTTGTGTTCTTTTTGACAAAGCATGCAAATTCACTGTGTTTTACATGAGATCTTATCTGTGAATCCATAACAAATGTTTTGAAAAAGGAAAACCACATGCACTTTTGTTGAACTTTAATTGAGTGGCAAAACAACAGTTTTAAGTCGACTTCATTATGAAGTAAGTCGATTAAAACTCGTGGCTTTGCACAAACTTTTCAAAAGTGTGCTGTGATAATTTTTGAAGAGAAAGTTTTTCAAAATTATGTTTTTAACTGTTACAAAGTCAACTATGTGCGCAAGCCATTCGATTAAGTTTTTTATGTTTTGAAATTCTGTTCATGCTTGTATTAAATGTTACAACGGTTATATTTTTAAATATGTTGACCAAGCATTTATTTTGATTCGACTGCATTAATTGTAAATTCAACTAACTACATTGATTGCTGCTAACTACTTTAACTGAATTGTGATATTCGACTCTTTAAATATTTTTCGCAAAGTAGATGCCTTTAAAAGCTTTCTTGAAACGCAAGGAAAAAGACTTTGTAGTGCAGCGGAATATAGTCGAATGCATGAAAATAAAGTCGACTGAATGTAATAGAGTAGGGTTAGAAAAATCAAACACTAGGTTTTTATATTGGTTCGGCCAAGCCTACATCCAATGTCCTTCCACCACAGGAAGTAAATGCACTATAATGATCAAGGTTTTTACAACAAGGCTTTTACAGATACCTCCATGGCAAAAATATAAAACACCTCTCTAACCCTCTAATAAAAATATAGGCATACAACACACAAAGACCAGAAGCAAGATGACCCCTCTCCTACCATCTTCAACCCTTTGAGAAACCCCTCAAAGTCCAGAACGCAACACGTCCTCTTCCTGTAGTCACAACAGAGCAACTCCAATCTTCACAAGATTGACACAAAATGATCACAAAATAGACACCTCAAGTGCATGTTGATCAGACAGTAAGAGCACACAGATTCTTTCTCGTCAAGCAATCACCAAAGATGAACACCACGGTCTTCTTGATGAATTCTTGGAGCTTTCACACTTTCTACAAGAGATCAATAGTAATGGATTTACAATTTTACCACTCTTGGTAGTAATTGATTTACAATGCTCCTTGGGATTAGTTTGGGTGTTGGCTGAAACATGACTTGCATGTTGATCTGATAGTTGTTTAGCCAACTATCCAACCTGTGTTTCAAGATTTCTGATTGAAGCTTCTGTATTTTTCTGATTGGTTATAGATGCTTGCATGAATTTTTCTAAAGTATCCTCCAATTTGGTTGTTCTTTCATACACAGATGGATTTTGTTGTTGATGCTGATAAGGAGGTTGTCTATTTGAAGGACCAACATCTTGTTTCCATCCAAAATTCTGACTTTGATTGTTTCTCCACCCTTGTGAAAAGTTATTGTTGTTAGAGAAATCACATGTTCTTCTTTGATTGCTCATATATTGAACTTCTCCTTCTTGTGGACTACTTTGATATGAACAATGACCATTGGGATGGTCATCTCCACAGAAGTTACATCTCATGGGTTGTTGACAGGGAGAAGATTGTACTTCTTTCAACTGCTCAGATAAATTAGCCATTTGTTTGGTTAATCCTTCCATCTGCTGAGTCAGGATTTTATTCTGAGCTAAAATTGCATTTGTAGTACTAAGATCAAGCATACCTTTCTGTTGAATTGTTTTTCTATTATGTTGAGCTTGATGGTCTGTAGATGTTAGTGCCTCAATTATTCTTGTTTCTTACATACATCATTGTTCCTCCAACTGTTGCATCTAATATCATTTTTGTGTCTGGCCTCAAACCCCATTGCAGAAAATATTTAGTTGACCAATATCTTCAAACCCATGATTTGGGCATCTCCTCAATAAAGAATTAAATCATTCCCAAGCTTCCCAGAATGGCTCATCTGGTCCTTGCCTAAAAGTAGAAATCTCAGCTTTTGCCTTAATGTAACGAGAAGGTCGAAAGAATCTATTCAAGAATTTATCTTCTACATCACTCCACTTGTTCAGACTCTGGTTTGGATGTGATTTAAGTCATTCCTTTTCTTTGCCTATCAAAGAAAAAGGAAACAAACACATATATACATGGTCAAGATCTCTTTCTTCAAATCCCATAGTTCCTATCAGTTCATAGAACGTAGAAAGATGAATATATGGATCTTCATTATCCATTCCAGTGAATTGATGAGAACTGATAAGGCTAAGCATAGCCTCCCAGTGTTCTTCTAGGTGGGGTTGGTTCTTCTTCCGCAATATTTTCTGTTTCCAGATGTGTGATGTAAGTATTGGAAGATTTTTCCTTTGTTTTTCCTTGCTTCTTCTTGTTTTTTCCTATATTTCTTCGAGCGGTTTTTTCTATCTCTAGGTCAAATGCTAATTGATCTTTAGAAACCTGACCGCTTAAGAACATAAATCAAAACAACTCAAGAAAGGATTAGTACAAAAGAAAAAACTAAATAAACTAAGTAAATAAAAAGAAATATATTCACAAAGCTGGATGAGATAACTTTAAAAATTCAAAAAGAAAATCGGTCCCCGACAACAGCGCCAAAAATACTTGTTGAATCTTTTGGCAAGCGTACCAATAGTCAATTGTAGTATAATGATTTTTAAGTAAGAGTATCAATCCCACGAGGAACAACTTCAATTAAATAGATAAATTTATCTCAAACAGCATATATACAAGGGTATTCAATCTGATTCATATTTTGATAATTTATACTACGTTGCCTAAAAGTAAAATAGTTATAGCAGATAAGTTAAAGAAATTTTAATATGAGAAGTTGGGATTGAATTCATTGTTGAAACCTCGGCAAGTGTAACCGAATCGTATCAAGTAATAAAACCTGGTAAGACCAAGTATCGTTCTCCCAAAGGACTCACGGCCTAGACAATTATGTGATTTGTTGATTATCTAAGACTTATGAACAAATTCTTGTAGGTTTAAATGCAAAATACTGAAAACTAAATATGAATGCATGCATTGATCATTGGGCAAGAAGAAACAAAACACGTGGTTTGAAATATATGAATGAATATGATGTTGGGGTTTATCAATTTCATCCTATCCACTCTCATGTATTCAAAAATTCATCTTTCTTCATTAATGTTAATGCCACTTTTTAAATTACCTTAAACTTGATGTCTCGGCGAAGAAAGCCTAATCATAATCACTAGTTTACAATGTCTTGTCTCCCTAGAAATTACTCATGCATTATAAAGCACAGAAGCTTAAAGGCAACCAACCATCATACTCCTATGTCTAGGTTTATACTACTATTGGGAGAGATTCCCCAGATCTAGATTTTACCGTATGTGTCCATATCGACAAAATCAATAATCATGACATTGAATGAGTTTAACAATGCATGCTTAGAGCAAAGAGGAAAAACCCTAACAATTAATGAAAGAAAGCATATATCATAAAGATCTTGAAGAACAAATTCAATACATGAGAGTTTCAAAGGATTACATTGATTCCCCAACAACAATAAAGGTTTAGTTCACCATATTCATGGTGAAACTAGATGAAATACAATGAAAGAGTGAAAGATAAAACCCTACAAAGGTGAGAAAGCAGTTGTAGCATCCAAAATCCTCCTCCAAGGGGTGAAAGAGTGTGTTTCTGCTTCGTTCCAGCCAAAGATCACTGACCTAGGTCGACTAAAACCTTATATAGTATTCTAAAAATTACAAAAAAGTGAGCCCAAGCCCATAAGAATGTCGCTCAGCAGTAAGTGCATGACTTCTATTATGTCCCTCAGCTGCAGTTTTACCCCTCAGCGGTGACTGCAGGCCTTCAAAGTGCTGCTCAGCGGTAAATGGCGTTGAGCGGTACTTGCGGCTTCTTCCTTTTATGGACTTTTTCTTCCTTTTTTGAATCCAACTCTTAGCTCCTTAACCTCTTTCACTTAATTCATCTTAAAACCTGCAAAAACAAGGAAATGAAGCATAAAACCTGTCCAACTCTCTTATTTTCAAAACTTCAAAAAAAACATGATTCCAAGCTAGTTTCTAAGTCATAAAGGTTGTCTTTAAGGTCAAATTTAAGTATAAAAATAACAGTTTTTCAACTGTTATCACAACCCCAACTTATAACTTTGCTTGTCCTCAAGCAAACAAGATGTAACTCAATCTTCCATCAATCCATACAATGGTTCACTGATAACAGTTGAAAAACTGTTATTTTCATGCTTAAAATTGATACTAAAAGCAACCTTTAACACTTAGAAACTAGCTTGGAATCATGCTTTTGTTTATATTTTTGGAAATAAGAGAGTTGGACAAGTTTATGCTTGATTTCAGTGTTTTATGCAGGTTTTAAGGTGAATTTGATGAAAGAAGTGAAGAAGGATAGAGATGGAATCAGAAAAGAACTCAAAAAGTGCAAAGGAAGAGAAGCCGCAAGTACCGCTCAGTGCCAGTTTACCGCTGAGCGGCACTAATGAACACCCGCTGGCTCCGCTGAGGGGTGAAAGTGCAGCTGAGGGGAAGAATTCAACACACGCACTTACCGTTGAGCCGTAGTTTACCACTAAGCGCCATTATTTTGGGCTTAGGCCCACTTTTCTGTAATATTTCGAATAGCATATAAGATTTAGGACTTCCTAGGGTTTGTATCTTTGGCAGAGTACGAAGCAAACACACACCTTTACACTCCTTAGAGGAAGATTTTGGATGCTAAGGCTACCTACTCAACTTTCTAGGGTTCTATTTTTCACTATTTCATTGTATTTCATCTAGTTTCACCATGAATATGGTGAACTAAACTCTTCTTGTTGTTGGGGAATCAATGGAATCTTTTGAAGCTCTCATATATGGAATTTTGTGTTTAAACATCATATTTATGATACATGCTTTCTTTCATCATTAGTTAGGGTTTTTCTTCTTTGCTCAAAGCATGCATTGTTTAACTCATTCGATGTCATGATTATTGGTTTTGTCGATATGGACACATACGGGGAAATCTAGAACAGGGGAAATTCTCCCAAAAGCAGTATTGCCTAGACATAGGGATATGAGGGTTGGTTGCCTTTAAGCTTCTGTGCTTCAGAATTAATTATTAGGGATGCTAGGAATTGTATGAACTCATAATTAAGGATATGCTTTCTTCGCCGAGACATCAGGTTTAAGGTAATTTAGAGAGTGGCATTAACATTGATTAAAAGAATGATGAATTCCTAAAATATATGAAAGTGGATAAGATGAAATTGATTACCCCAACAACATACTCATCCATATAATTCGTTCAGTGTTTGTGTTCTTCTTTCCCATTGATCAGCACATGAATACATGTTTACTTTTTGTCTTTTGCATTTGAAACTTATAACAATTTGTTCTCAAGTCTTAAATAATCAAGAAATCATATAACTAACTAGGCCGTGAGTCCTTTGGGAGAACGATACTTGGTCTTACCGAGTTTATTACTTGATACGATTCGGTCACACTTGCCGAGGGTTAAACAAGTTTTTGGTGCCATTTTTCGGTGTTCATAAATTTGTCATCATTCACCACATTGAAAACTTCTTTTCTCAAGACAAGTAATTACTCAAATTAGCTCATCATAAAGACTTCAATCAAGATGTGCATATTAATTAGTGTTCACACAATCACATAATATCCAACAAATGCTACTTTCATGAATGATCAATCAACTAAGCATATATGTTCTTATGTGTTCATGGACTCTTTCCTCACTAGATAAAGTGTTTCACTCAAACACACAAGTGTATAAGAGGTCACTCATCCACTCTACTATCACGATGTCACATGAATTAACTTTGCCTTTCATTTTTCCACAATAAAAAACATTCACAAGTAAGTATCATCACAAGGACTTTTCTATGGCTTATAATGTGGCTGGACTAACAACAAAATTAGTTTTTCTAGATTACAAAATCCTTGAGTCAACTGAATCATCTAAACAAAACCATTCTTCCTTCTTCTCAACTTTCTTTTGCATTGAGCCTTTCTCTTTTTCTTTCTTTTCTTCCTTTTTCTTTTGATTTTCACATGCTTAGCTCTCGGCTCAATGCTTGTTATTTTCCCTTTCTAGATTTCCCAACAACCCCAAACTTGAACATTTATCAATACCATAAAATATTCTCAACTCAACTCAAGGTAAAGCTTTTCAAAAAGGGTTTTCAAATCATGTTCATGGTTAAAGGTTCAAAGGATAGAACACATAGTGTTCTCTTTTAGTGGGCTAAAATCATGCATCTTGGCTAAAAAGGGTTACCAACAAATGGCCTTAATCATATGACACATACAAGTAAGTGATTTAATTATAGAAAACATGGGCAAAGTCATTCATGCTTTCAATCAAAACTCTGGATCTCAAAACCTCACATATAGGTTCATTTAACCATTCCATATACCCATCCTGCTTAGCATCATAATCACAATCACAACATCATGCATTTGTTCACAAAGCTTGTGAACCACCTGTATCTCAGCATATAATGTGCACATTCTCAACATCAGTCAATATCAAAGCATCATCAAGCATTACTTGTCACAAAAAAGTCAAAAGCAAACCATCATAACAGACACAGTTTCAAATTGAGTATATCAAACCCTATTCTATTAACCGAAGCAAATAAGTTTAGTAGTACAAAATAAAAGATAGAAAAGATCATGCTCTAGTGCAGATAACATCCATCAGTAAATGCTATCTCAGCTCCTCATCAGCTCGTGAGGGAGTGATCTTGTTCTTTCTTTCACCATAAAATTGTGAGCCTTGAGCCATCATTTCTTGGTGTTTTAGAGTGAACCTTGGCTACTGTTTGCACCACTTTTAGCTGCTGTTTTCACACTAATTCTAACGTGGTTGTTGTGTTAGATTGTTTCTGTTTGTGCCTTTTTAAAATGTCTACAGGTTCAAGCCATTCCTCTTCTAATAGAGCTAGCCATCATGGAGGTCCATCTAGCAAGTTTGATATGATGAAGGCATTTCAACAAATGCAACACCAACTTGATTGAATTAGTAAGCGGCTGGACAAGGACGCGAAAGCAAAAGGGGAGCAACCTCGTGGTCATGATCATGGTTCCTACAAGAAGAAGCAAGCACTTAGACCCGTAAATGTATACCTTCCCTCACCAAAGAAGCATCCAGAAGATAAAGCTATGGACCAAGGCCTTACACTACCAAAGTTGAACTTGCCTACTTTCAAAGGGGAAGCCGAGCCGTCTATTTTTCTAGATTGGATAGCTAAAGTAGACCAAATTTTTTATTTGTATAGTGTAAATGGACCTTTGCGTGTAAAGTTAGCTTGTTTAGCTTTAGAGGGATATGCCAAACAATGGCTAAATAGGAGATACTTAACCATGGCCTCACCCGGGAGTACATGGGAACATTGCAGGGACATTTTGTACCAACATTTCGTACCTCCATACTACCATAGGGATCTCTTGATTAAGCTCCAACGGCTTACTCAAGGTAGACGAAGTGTGGAGAAGTATGCTCGCGAGCTCGAAGTGCTCCTACATCATACTAACCTTAAAGAAAATGATCATGCAAAAATAGTTAGATTTATTAGTGGACTTAATAGCAACATCCAAGATATAATTGAATTCCATGATGATGAGACTTTAGATGTAGTGGTTCATAGAGCCATGAAAGTAGAGAAGAAACTCTTGAAAAAAGAAGCTTGTCACAACAAATTTTCCAAATCTTCAAGAGATGTTTTGTACAAATCCTCTTCATCAAAGGATAAAACCAAGGATGTTTCTAAGGAGCCCACTAACAAATCTTGTCCTCATTCTTCTTCTAACCACTCCTGTTCCCCACCTAAATCTCCTTCTAGACCAAGTCACGTTAAATGTTTTAAATGCTTAGGACATGGTCATATAGCCTCTGCCTACCCCAAAAAGGCAACATGCATTGAGAGTGAAGCAATTATCACTAATGAGTCTACATCTTCCTTACCTTCACCAAATTATAACTCTTCTTCCTCATCAAGTGATTCAAAAGAGAAGGTCATGCTTAATTGTTTCAATAAGGACCTACACGATAGAAAATAGGAGAGAGTAAAAGAAGAAAATGAGATGAAAGAAAGAAAGGAGAGAGAAAAGAAAGGACAAGAGGACCTTGTGAGAGAAAAGGAGAAGGAAAACGTCCTACATACACAGGAAGTGCTACTGAAGGCACCTTCCACTCCCATCATTCTACAGGATTCAAGCAAATTTAGGGGAGTTTTTCCATCCTTCCACTTTTCTCCAATTATTAAGCTTTCTTCTTTTCCTCAAAACTTTTGTGAAAATATCCCACCTTTCTCATCTCTTATTCCCACTTCTTCACACACCATTTCCAAACCACATCTTGAGTTAATGTTTTCTTTTTTAAACTTAAATCAAGACAAAAATAAATTTTTTTCTAAAGTGGGATTTTTAGTTTCCACTAAGAAAATAAATCCAATTTCAAAAACCCATTCTTTCACTATTCCTTTTCTATATACATTGTTTGGTCAACAACAATTCATTCACAAAATATTTGATGTTTTTTGCAGGTTAACATTTGATCCAGGAGGAGTTTCTTTGGATTATAAAAACAAATAAGTCATTCAACTCTCTTTGTTGCAGGTTTTTCAAGATTCGAGGTCGAATCCTCTCCAACCTGGGGGATGATATGATCATAAATGGGGCAACAATGAAGAGTTTCAAAGTGACAAAAACACAAAAAGAGTAGAATAGGTTTCAAAAGCTTGTATTGCCTCTTTGATTTCTTTTCATTAGTTCTAGTAGAATAAACACTTATAAACCCTTCTTTTCCTTTAAGCACAAGCAATGTGGGACTCTCATGGCTTGGTCTTAAAAGAAAAGAAGAGGAAGAAAGGCGTCTTAGATGGAAGTGCAAGGTAGCATAACTTTTCTTCTTTGTTTTGACTTTAGGAGAACTAGTTGGCTTATAAACCCTTTAGGATGAAGGGAATTAAGCAATATGGGACTTAAAGCACCTTAGGAGCTGCTGGCCAGCCTTGAGACTAGAAGCCCCACATCTCTTAATTCCACTCTTTAAACTCACTCCAAGGGCTATATAAGAAGGCTTAGGGTCTCCTTTTGGATTAACTTTGAAATTGAATGAATTCTTTGAGTTGAATTGCAAATTTGCATTCCTCTTGAGATAGTTTTCTGTCTCTAGTCCATTTTGGGCAAATCTTATCTTGCGCAAAGCGAGTGGCAGTCCTTCTTCGACACTTATCTTGGAGTCCTCTCTCAAGTGGCGTGTCTACGAGTCATAAGTTTCCTCCTCCTTTCTCTTTTCCGCTTATATTTTCCATTCATTCTTTTAAATGCCATTAGTATACTTCTCTCTAGGCATGCACTTCCCCATCAAAAATTAAATGACACAAAACAAAAAATAAAAAATAAAAATAAAAATAAGAAAAATAAAAATAAAAAAATAAGGTCTAAGTTAATCAAGAATCATACAAATAGAATAGTTTAAACCGTGAGTCCACGGCAACGGCGCCAAAAACTTGTTAATGGATTGGCAAGTGTACCAAATCGCACAAATAATATAAAATGGTAAAACCAAGTATTGTATCCCTGAAGACTCTCGACACTAAACAATTATGTGATAACTTGATTAATTAAGACTTAAATAAAGCGAAATCATTGATTAAAGATCCAAAGACAGAAAATTAATATGAATGCAAATTGATCAATAATAGAGTAACACATAGATGAACAGAGGTTGTTTATAAAATGAGATGATTATGTTGTTAGGGTTTGATTTCACCAAGTTTACTCTCACGTATATAAGAATTCTTCTTTTTGCATTAATGTTAACGTCACTCACTAAATTACTTAGAACCCGAGCCCTCGGCGCCAAGCCTGCCTTAATTCCTAGTTCGTGCAATTCCTAACGTTCCTTGAAAATTAAGTCTGAAGCTTAAGACGACCAAGTACTCATACCCTCATCCCTGAGAAATATTACCCTTGGGAGAATTCAACAAGAACCTGAATTGTAAGGAACCTCGCAAAGTTTGGGCGCTTTTACTTGAGGATATTAACAATAGTGTGGTTGATGGAAGTGATGCAGAAAAGGCGATATGGTGGGAACAAGAACGGAAAGTGTTTCATGGAAGGGCAGAGGCATTCATTGACAACTAACGATGTACTAGGAGGATAATAACACACACACACACACACACATACACACACACACACACACACACACACACACACACACATATATATATATATATATATATATATATATATATATATAAATAAAAGTGTGTGTGTGTTTTTTTTCCAGCCTTAGAAAATCATGTAGCATTGAAAAGGCTCCAATAAATTAGTATGCATAAAAAAACAATTACATTTTCTTCTCCTAAAAATGTTTCTAAAATGGTTTTAGAAAAGGCTATTTCAGTGGATCAATGACAACTCAAGGGAGTTTCATAATATATACATTATCTATTCCCCGCATGTGGAATGAATCCAGGAAGAAATTACGAAAGATCAAGGTCCCTGCCATGTTTCTTTTGAGGAATAATTCTCTTTGTCAATCGATTTCACAGACCTTTCAACTTTATTGAGATGTGCTTTGTTAACAGTCCACAATCACACTAAATCCTTGTACCTAAGGTACAATTTATACTAAGTGTTTAATTTGAAATAAACTATATTATTACTTAGGTTTAATGTATTCGGAAATCCTTATTTCTGCGGATTTGTATCAATTGGGTCCTCGTATTCTAAAAGTTCTCAATTGGGTCCCTATTTTGGTAAAATTGAGTCAATAATGCCCTTGCCGTTAATTGCTGTGGACGGCGTTAACTTTCTTGTGATGTGGCATGTTGAGGTGTCCTTTAATTACGACGTGACACAGGTTAACCAACCAGAACATACCACCTCACGCCTCCTGCCACGTCATCTATATCTTCTCCACAGAAACCTTAATTTCCAAACCCTAGCTACTATGCGCCGCCACTGCCATCTCGCCGGCAGTTGTCCCCTTAACCTTCGCCGTGAACCTCCATGGTCGTCGCAAGTCCTCTGTCACTTTCCTTCTTCGTCGATCGCAAGCAACCTGCAGAAGATCAAACCACAGAACCCAGAATCGGGCATCTACAACTCGCGCGAGAATCTACTCCATCATCTTCTCCATGGCAGCCACGCGAATCACACATCAACTCCATTGAAGTCGCCACCACGAAATCGCCACCGAACTTGCATACCAGAAATCCCCACCAAGCGCCGCTGTGAAAGTGCCAATCGCGAGTTTTTCCGTTCGCCAGACCTGCAAATCCAAAACCACAGTAGAAACCCAAATTGAAAACCTAATGCCACAACCATGGTTTCTCAATTGCGGCTCTAGCGAACCTGAAACACAAATCAGAATTTGTGGCACGACACTACTTCAGCACCATTAACTCGCACCTTCCAGAGAAAACATAGAGACCCAAAATTAGAGAAAATGCAACTGCAATTGAGCGCGAGGTCGCCGTTCAGATTGCTTCTTCCTCATCATTTTTAGGCAATTACATCCATGGAAATTCGCCTTCGTGGAGGAAGTAGGTGCGAACAGAACCCAAAAAAAAATCCCCAAACTCAATACCTTAACATTCTCAATCCAAACTCTAACCCCAATATCACAACAGTGAAACTTCAAAACGCATTTGTAGAAAAGAAGCACAACAACCATCCCAGTTCGCAAAAATCAGATACCGAACAATAACCCCTTAAACCCAATCAAAATCAGAAAAGGAAGAGGGGAAGGAAGCTTCCTCCTTGCCCCACGAATCAGAACGGAGGGATGAAGAAGAAACACGCCCTTGCCGCGTCTAGCCGCGCCTTCGCCAAGCTCTCGTCGCCTCTATCGTCAACCACCGACTACGCTCTTCCAGCGTATTTTAAAATTTAAAATTATATAAATATCCATGTAATAACCTCATACTGTGCCACATCGTAATTAAAGGACACCTCAGCATGCTACATCACAAGAAAGTTAACGCCGTCCACAGCAATTAACGGCAAGGGCATTATTGACTCAATTTTACCAAAATAGGGACCCAACGGAGAAATTTCAGAATACGAGGACCCAATTGATACGAATCCGCAGAAATAGGGATTTCCGAATACATTAAACTTATTACTTAAAAAAAATATAATTAGTAACAAATGTCAATGTAATTTTGAAACAAATCATCTCATCCCTAACCTCAACGAACTCAGTAATTATTGAAGGAAAAGCCATTTTCCTTCAATACATTCAATTGATCAAAGAACAAGCTCAATAGTTAAGTAATTACCTGGCCATGTATTTGGCACGTTCTTCCTCATCCCAAGCCATTGTTCGACTTTCTAGAGGACTCAACTTTCTAGCTAGATCTTCAATCCTCTTGCAGGGGCTTGTTGATCCTCTTCCTCTTCCTTCTCAAGTAATCATGCTCCTTCTGTGGCATAGGAGCTGTCAGTCTTAAATCATCTGCGTTTGAGTTTCTTGGTCTGTTTTTGGAGTGACTTTTCTCTCCTCCTTTTGAAAATAACACAAGCCACTTTTGTGCATCATCCCACTTAGAAGGTGTTAAACCCTCGGCAAGTGTAACTGAATCGTATCAAGTAATAAACCTGGTAAGACCAAGTATCGCTCTCCCAAAGGACTCACGGCCTAGACAGTTGTTTGGTTTACTGATTAGTTAAGACTTGTAAAACCGATTGATTAAGATTTAAATGCAAATACTCAAAAGTAAATATGAATGCATGGATCGATCAATGGTAAGAAGAAACAAAGCACGTGAATTGAAATATATGGATGATTATGTTGTTGGGGTTTATCAATTTCATCCTATCTACTCTCATGTATTCAGGAATTCATCTTTCTTCATTAAATGTTAATGCACCTTTCTAAATTACCTTAAACTCGATGTCTCGGCGAAGAAAGCCTAATCATAATCACTAGTTTACAATGTCTTGTCTCCCTAGCAATTAATCAATCATTATAGTGAACAGAAGCTTAAAGGCAACCAACCATCATACTCCTATGTTTATGTTTATACTACTATTGGGAGAGATTCCCCAGATCTAGATTTCCCCGTATGTGTCCATATCGACAAAATCAATGATCATTACATCAAATGAGTTAAACAATGCATGCTTTGAGCAAAGAGGAAAAACCCTAACAATTAATGAAAGAAAGCATGTATCTTAAAGAAGATTTTGAAGAACAAATTCCATACATGAGAGTTTCAAAAGGATTACATTGATTCCCAATAACAATAAATGTTTAGTTCACCATATTCATGGTGAAACTAGATGAAATGCAATGAAAGAGTGAAAGATAGAACCCTAGAAAGTTGAGAAAGGAGCCTTAGCATCCAAAATCCTTCTCCAAGGGGTGAAAGAGTGTGTTTCTGCTTCGTCCCAGCCAAAGATGTCTGACCTAGGTTAACTAAAACCTTATATAGTATTCTAAAAATTACAGAAAAGTGAGCCCAAGCCCATCAGAATGTCGCTGAATGGTAAGTACCGCTCAGCGGTAAGTGTGTGTCCTCTATTCCACCCCTCAGCTGTAGTTTTGCCCCTCAGCGATGTCAACGAGTCTTGAAGAACACCGCTCAGCGGTAATTTCCGCTAGGCGGCACTTGGTTCTTCGCTTCTTGTGCACTTTTTATGTCCTTTTTTGATTTCATCTCTTTCCTACTTCATTTCTTTCATCAAATTAATCTCAAAATCTGCAAAAACAAGGAAATCAAGCATAAAACTTGTTCAACTCTCTTATTTTCAAAAACTTAAGCAAAAGCATGATTCCAAGCTAAATTCTAAGTCATAAAGGTTGTTTTTTTATATCAATTTTAAGTATAAAAATAACAGGTTTTCAACTATTATCACAAGCCCAAACTTAGAACTTTGCTTGTCCTCAAGCAAACAAAATGTAAATCAATTTTCTACCAATCCATACAATGGTTCACCATATTCAAAATTCCTTCTTCCAGGACAAATAAATACTCAAATTAGCTCTTCGCAAAGACTTCCATCAAGATGTGCACAGGCTTTAGTGTTCATGCAATCACATAATATCCAACAAATTCAATTTTCATGAATGATCAATCAACTAAGGGTAGATGTTCTTATGTGTTCATGAAATCTTTCCTCACTACATAAAGTGTTTCACTCAAACACAAAAGTGTATTAGAGGTATTCACTCATCCACTCTACTATCACAATGTCACATGAATTAACTTTTCCTTTCATTTAACCACAATAAGAAATACTCACAAGCAAGCATCATCACAAGGACTTTTCTATGGCTTATAATGTGGGTGGCTAACAAGAAAATTGGTTTTTCTGAGTCACAAAACCCTTGAGTTAAGAGAATCCTCTAAACACAACCATTCTTAATTATTCCCAACTTTCTTTTGCATTGAGCTTTTCTTTTCCTTTTTCTTTTGCTTTTCACATTCTTAACTTTTAGCATAATGCTTTTTATTTTCCCTTTCTAAACTTCCCAACAACACCAAACTTGAACATTTATCAATACCACAAAATTTTTTCTACTTAACTCAAGGTAAAGCTTTTCAAAGAGGGTTTTCTATCTTGTTCAAGGTTACGGGTTCAAAGGATAGAACACATAGTGTTCTCTTTTAGTTGGGTTAAAATCATGCATTTGGCTAACAAAAGGGTTACCAACAAATGGCCTTGATCATATGATGCAAACAAGAAAATAATTCAATCATAGAAAACCTGGGCAAAGTCATTCATGCTTTCAGAGTAATAACATTCAATCACAACAACTCTGGAGCTCAAAACCTCACATAAAAGCTCATTCACATTCCGCATACACTTCCTGCTTAGCATCATAATCACAATCACAATATTATGCATTTGTTCATAAAGCTTGTGAACCACCTGTATCTCAACATATAATGTGCATATTCTCAACATCAATCAAGATCAAAGCATCATCAAGCATTACTTATCACACAACAGTCACAAGCAAACCATTATAACAGATAAAGTTTCAAATTGAGTATATCAACCTTATTCTACTAATAGAAGCAAATAAGTTCAATATTACAAAACAAAAGATATAAAAGATCCTTCTCCAGTGCTGATAGCATCCATCAGTAAATGTTATCTCAGCTCCTCATTAGCTTGTGCTGTCATCTGTATCTTCCTCCTCTTCATTATCTTCAGCATCCTCAAATGCGTCATCATCATCATCATCATCATCATCTTCATCTTCCTCATAGTTGAAGCTTCAGCTGCTCCAGCTCTACTACCCTGGGCGTGCTCCTTTGGCCATGCCACCACGTTATGAAACTCATCCATGGTCCACCTATGTGATGGGGTGTATCATACATCACAATGATCATCTCAACTGTGGCCACCTGCCCTCTGTGGATGGATTGCATCTGGGCCTCTATAAGAGACATGTACATGTCCCTCATCTGAAATGGTTCTACCTCATGAGTCCCTGCATATGCCTGACTCTGTGTTGGTCCTCTCCCTCTGTGAGGACGACGTGGTGGAACTGGCTGAGCTGCCTCCTCACCTCTGCAGTACTGTCTGTAGTAGTCCTCATCAATAGCCTTCCTCGGCCTCTCAAACGGTGGGGTAGAAGTATTCACCCCAGCTACCTCACACAGATGCGTAATTAAGGAGGGATGTCCCAAAGGTGCCTTGTTGTTCATAGTGTTGGCACACACCTATATCTCATTGGCTATCACTTGGACAATAGTAATGCTCATATCTCTGATCACACAGTATAGAAGAAGTGCCCTGCTAACAGTGATATCTGAAACATGGGAGCATGGCTGAATATTGGCATGAGAGAATTCCATCTAATACTTTGCTAGAGGAGTTAAGTCAGTCCTCCTAATGTTCACCACTACCATTTTTGTTCCTCTAGAAGTGTCCTCCAAGTACACATAGAACACTCTCCACGTCATCAGAATCAGTTCCTTCCTCCTTGCATTGGTGTAAAATTCTTTCACCACTGCTATGTTAGCTGGTGTAGGGTATGTGGCTAATCTCCTCTAATTTCTGTTAGAATCGCTGCAACGGAATTATTAGCGTGGAACAAACCAAGAGGGGGGGGGTGAATTGGTTATATACTTTTATTTTACCTTTTATTATTTTTCTCTTAATTTTTCTTACTGAGCAGATAATTAAATATAAATGACAGAGTAAGGGAAAGAGAAAAATTGCACAGGTGATTTTATCCTGGTTCAGATCACTCAGATCCTACGTCCAGTCGCTTATCTCAAACAAGATAAACCTTTTTCACTAACACAAAACAGTTATAAATATTAATCACAAAGAAAAACAATTTGTAAGAGTTTAGAAATACCACCTCTCTTGAAACCACAAGAGACGAACTTACACTTCCTTTGAATCTTCACAAAGGATGAACACCTCCTTCGAATGCTTCACGAAGGATGATTCTCTTCCAGGCACTTCCTCGGATACACCAAGGATGAACAAGCTATTCCTCTGTCACCACAGTAGCACTTCAGGACTTTGCAGACAAGAGGTTCCTTAGCTTCAACAATCTCACAGAGTTCTCAAAGAGTTCAGATATCTTTATCACAAGGGAAGAGTTGTTTTTGAGATAAAGAGTGAGCCATTTTATAGACTCAGCCTAATACCCTTCAATTCTTCGAAAATGGGCCATCTAACGCATTTAATCGATTAACACAAGTATTAATTGATTACAATGAGTACAACGGCTAGTTTTTCAAATCTGAAACCCCCAACGGCTAGTGTTAATCGATTATTCTCAGGAATAATCGATTAACTAATCGATTATTATTAGCTTTAATCGATTATTACAGGGGCACTTGGGTTTTCAGAGCCAGCCTCGTTTTAATCGATTAAAACTGGTTTTAATCGATTAAAACAGCTTGTGGATGATTCGCAATAGTAAATAAATCAAATATAAATTACAAGAATCAACCCTAATACATATTTGAGCACTATTACATCAACTTTGATTATTATAAAAGCTTTATAAAATACAGAGATCTTCAATTTGTCTTTATGTATCTTGACTTGTGCAAATCTGTTCATCATCAAAACTTCATCTTTGATTTTTGCTAACAATTTCTGCTCATCAATTGCTCACCAAACTGTGGAGCAAAGTTAGAAATCATTCCAGCTTTCCTTTCCATCAGGAGCCTCCTATCTTGGACAATCTTAAAATCCTTCTCATGCTTGCGAGAAAGGAACCTGCTAGAATGGGTGTGTTCTGGTTCCTTATCCTTTCTCTTGGAAGTTGTAGTCTTGAATCTTTTGCTTGAAGAGGAGGCCATCCCTACATCAAACACAAATCACAAAACCACAAGACATGTTGTTAACCATTAGTAAACCATAAACATCATACCAAAACCATGCCAAACCACCGCTGAGGGCAAACAGAGCATGGTTGTTTAATCAGTTCCAACAACAATTTATTCATCAAATTATGCATAAAAATCAAAATCCCTAAACAACCATGTTCATGCTTTCAAGAACCCTAGAATGAAAATTTCTTGACTTACTTGGGTGGAGATGTTAAATGAATGATGAATACTCTAGCGATTTGAAGAAATCAGCCCCCAATTTCAGTGCTCTCACCAAACCCCAAACTTAGATGGAAACCTAGTGAGAAAGTGAGTGGAAGAGAGGTTTTGTAAAGGGGGAACAGGAAAAGTGGAGATAACACTTAGAAAAGTGCTTGAGAGTGTGTGAGAAGAGTGAGATCTGAAAATAGAACCAAAACCGCACCCTAGGGTATAAAAATACCTAAATGGGCCTAATCCCGCTAAGGGCAAATAGTCCAACCCAAGTCTGCAGTGATATCGCTCAGTGGAAATTTCCGTTGAGCGACATGATAACAGTTGAAAAATTGTTATTTTTATACTTAAAATTGACTTCAGTTACAACCTTTATGACTTAGAAATTAGCTTGAACTCATGATTTTGTTGAATTATTGGAAATAACATAGTTGGACAAGTTTTATGATTTCCTTGTTTTTGCAGGTTTTTGTATGAAATTAATGAAAAA
The DNA here is from genome assembly GCF_029865625.1 of Vigna umbellata. Classification (NCBI taxonomy): domain Eukaryota; kingdom Viridiplantae; phylum Streptophyta; class Magnoliopsida; order Fabales; family Fabaceae; genus Vigna; species Vigna umbellata. The sequence continues at coordinate 3,206,217 of NC_142173.1, forward strand.
AGTGAAAAGGGATAGAGATGGAACCAGAAAAGGACACAAAAAGTGCAAAAGAGGAGCAAACGCAAGTACTGCTCAACGCCAATTATCGTTGAGCGACACTCTCAAAGACCCGTTGGCACCGCTGAGGGGAGAAAAGCCGTTGAGGGGAAGAAGTGGTCACGCGTTACTACCGTTGAGCGGCACTTTTCTGGGCTTGGGCCTACTTTTCTGTATTTTTTAGAATATTATATAAGCTTTAGGATGTTCTAGGGTTTATATCTTTGACTGGGACGAAGAAAAAACGTACTCTTTCACCCCTTGGAGGAGGATTTTGGATGCTAAGGCTCCTTTCTCAACTTTCTAGGGTTTTATCCTTCACTTTTCCATTGTATTTCATCTAGTTTCACCATGAATATGGTGAACTAAACTTATTTTGTTGGTGGGGAATCAATGTAAGAAACTCTCTTGTATGGAATTTGTTCTTCAAGATCATATATATGATACATGCTTTCTTTCATTAATAGTTAGGGTTTTTCCTCTTTGCTCAAAGCATGCATTGTTTAACTCATTCGATGTCATGATTATTGGTTTTGTCAATATGGACACATACGGGGAAATCTAGATTTGGGGAATCTCTCCCATTAGTATATTACCAACCTAGACATAGGAGTATGATAGTTGGTTGCCTTTAAGCTTCTGTTCACTATAATGCATGATTAATTGCTAGGCTGACAAGACATTGTAAACTAGTGATTATGATTAGGCTTTCTTCGCCGAGACATCGGGTTTAAAGTAATTTAGAAAGTGGCATTAATATTAATGAAAAGAATGGTGAATTCCTAAATACAAGAGAGTGGAAAAGGATGAAATTGATAAACCCCAACAACATATTCATCCATATATTTCAATTCACGTGTTTTGTTTCTTCTTGCCCATTGATCATCATATGCATACATATTTACTTTTCAGTCTTTTGCATTTGAAACTTTCAACAATTTGTTCTCAAGTTTTAATTAATCAATAAATCACATAACTGTCCAGGCCGTGAGTCTCTTGGGAAACGATACTTGGTCTTACATGGATTATTACTTGATACGATTCGGTTACACTTGCCGAGGGGTAAACAAGTTTTTGGCGCCATTGTCGGGGACTCGTGGTTTAACTAGTCTATTTATGTGATTTTTGATTATTTTTGACTTGTTGTGAATTCTGTTTTTATTTTTTTTGTTTTTATTTTTATGTTTTTATGTTTTTATTTTATTTTATTTTCTGTTTTTATTTTTAGGTTTTTATTTCCTATATTCTTATCTTTTCAATTATATCTTTCGATTATTTCTTCTCTTTTCTATCTTTTTGTGCTAACAAAATTTTTATAGGGTCTTGTTTCCTTGTGTATGTAGGGTAATATTCGGACTAGAAGCAAAAAGATTTATGAACCTCTTCTTGAAGGTCGGACGAAAGTAGAAGGAGGAGGAGAATCAGAACTTCACGAGAATTATTCTCTTCTCCTGAGACACTCTTACAACCTTCGCCACAAAGGTCTTACCATAGCATTGAAAATATGACAAAGGAAAATAATGGTAGACGGACTCTTGCAGATTACACCACTTTGGTTGGCCCTCAACATTTTAACAGCAAAAAAAGTCGAGGGTCAATGCTACAAACATGGAGGGGAAACCAGCATTGATACAATTGGTAAAAAGTAATCAGTTTAATGGGCTATCACATGAAAGCCCGTATGAACATCTCACCACCTTCAATGAAATCTATAACACCGTGAAGATAAATGGAGTGCTAGATGAAACAATCAAGCTTAGTTTGTTTCCTTTCTAATTGGGAAGCAATGCTAAGCTGTGGTTAAATTCTTTTCCAGAAGATAGTTTTACAGAATGGGAAGCTGTGGTTGCAAAGTTTTTGAACAAATACTTCCCACAATCTAAAGCCAACAAAGGGAAGCAAGAGATCTCTTCTTTGAGACAAGGCATGGAGGATGTAGCAGCAGTACAAAAGCTTATTGAGAAAGACCGCCATGCACGGTTTTGATGAAGCAGCAGTAGTTCTACTTTTCCTTGGAGGTCTTGGTTCACAAACCAAGTTGATGCTAGATGCCTCAACTGGAGGTAACATTAAATGTAAAACTCCAGAGGAAGCAACAGAATTGATAGAGAACATGGTTGTTAATGACAATGAAATGCATAGTGAAAGAGCAGCCTCTATTCAACCGAAAGGGGTTCTACAATTGCAGTCAAATGATGCCTTGCTTGCTCAAAATAAGATTATAACTCAACAGTTGGAGAATCTAACAAAGACATTTGCTCAATTGCCAAAGGAATTAAAAACCGTTGCTCAAGTTCAACAACAGATGTGTGAACTATGTGGTGGTGACCATATTAATGATCAATGTGCTTTTCCAGTGAAGGCCCTGGAAGATGTAAATTTCATGAACAATCAATTTCCATACCGCCAAGGGTGGAAACCTCACCCAAGCATGGGTCAAGGTCAGGGACAATCTGGACAAGCTGGGCAATCAGGACAATTTAATAGGCCACAACAACAACCATCATTATGGCAACAGATGTCTACACTCGCTGAAAAATATACAAAGTTGGAAGAAACTCTTAACCAGTTTATGCAGGTAACCATCTCCAATCATAACAGCACTTAAGCAACCCTTAGAAGTATGGAGATGCAAATCGGACAGTTAACTAAGAAGTTGGAAGAAAGGCCTGATCAAAGTTTGGGGGCTAATACTGAGGTTAACCCTAAAGAAGAGTGTAAAGTTTTAGTGAGTGTAGATGCTGAAAGAGTTGAGTTAGAGAAAGAAAAGAGAGTAGAGGAAAAAGAAAAGAGAGTACAGAGAAAAGAAAAAGAAGAGAGAGAAGAGATAAAAATTGAAGATATTCTTCCTTTTCCAACAGATTATAAGAGATTAGAGAAAGAGAGACAATTTGGGCATTTTACTGAAATATTCAAACAATTGGAAGGTGATTTACCTTTGAAGGAGATATTGCAACAAATTGCAAATTATACAAAACCCATAGAACAAGTCTCCACAAAGAAAAGACATAGAGAAGAGGAGACAAATAATTACAAAGCAGTCAAGAAGAAGCTACTCCCTCCAAAAGAGAAAGATCCAGGAAGTTTCACCATTCCATGTCTCATAGAAAAGAAAAAGGTAAATAAAGCCCTACTTGATTTAGGGTCAAGCGTTAATTTAATGCCTTATTCTTTACTTGAACAAATGGGTGATCTTAAAGTCAAGCCTATAAAGATGAATATGTTAATGGCGGATTGCTCTTCAAAGAATCCGTATGGTATAACAGAGGATGTTATGGTTTGTGTTGGAGAACTAAAATTCTTGGTGGACTTTGTGCTGATGGAGATGAAGGATGAAAGGGTTCCTATTATTCTTGGAAGGCCGTATATGAAAACGGCTAAAGTCATCATTGATGTAGATGAAGGAATAGTCACTACAAGAAATATTGAAATTATATACAGACTATTATATACGGATATAAATCTGTATATAAATTAAATATTTTATACGGATATTATATACGGATTCTAAAAAAAAATTATATACAGATATTATATACGGATTTTCTGTATATAAATTCCATACATAAAATTGGCGCGTGACGGCGGGAAAATTTCATAAGGATATAACCCATGTAATTTCCATTAACCGTATGTAAGTAGAATGAAGTATATTATATACGGATTTCAAAAATAATTTTAAAAAAATGTATTTTTTATTAATTAGAAGCTGAAACCTATCATTCACTATTTGCTATCCCTCTCGAACCGTCGAGCTACTCTCTCTGAAAACCTCGAGCTATGTCTCTCCTCGAACCCTCGAGTCCTTTCTCTCTCGAACCCTGGAGCTCTCGCCGTCCCTCTCTCGAGCCGTCTTCGCTCTCCCTGTCCCTCTCTCCAGCCCTCTTCACAGTCCCTGTCCGTCGTGCTCTGCTTCTGTGTCCTCTCTCTCTGTCGAAGTGTCCGTCGTGTTCCGGCGTTCACCAAGCAATCTCCTTGTTTGTCGGGTGTCGTAGTTGGACGCTGAAGGAGTATCTTCATCCGGTAAGTAAACCCTAATCCTAATGCTTAGTAATCGATGAAATCGTTAATCGCGAACCCTAATCTTTTTCGTTTTTTGTTTTATTTGACACATTTGTGGTTGGTCTCGCAAGCCGTGGTTGGAGTGTTAGGAAGCATCGATTGAGGCTAGTGTTTGGCAGTTTAAGAAGATTGTCAGTGGTATGTAGGACTGAGACATATACCATTTGATTATGAAGGCCCTTAGTGAAGGAACCAAAGGTGAGCGAGTTCCTTTGCCTTTTGAAGTTTCTTAGATGCAGAAAAAATTGTTTGTACTGTGTTCTTTTGCTTCATTTGCTTAATAATATGTTGTTATGGGTTTTGCTTCTTCTACCAGATTTAGATCCATCGTGGTGATATAACCGCCTTTGGTTATTTGCCTGTATAGAGAAATTGAATGCTTTTCTAATGTTTATGATGCAATGCGTTTGTAATTAATGAGTGTATTAATTTTTTGTTATAATAAAAATTATATGCTTTGGCCTGCAATGGATTGTGTAGTTTGCTGTTGATGGGGATCCGTTAATTACTCAGTTTGATTCTTTGTGATGCGTGTGCATGAGGTGTCATATGTGTTAAGATGCTGATGGGCAGGACTGTGGTCAAGATATTTCCAGTGCTTTGTTAAATATTTCCAGTGCCTATGGTTGTCATGAATCCTGTATAATATCTTTGCCAAACATTATTTTTGGCATGTGTCAATGGGGGTTATAACTTGGAGAGAGTTCTAGAGCAATTGGAACACAATTTGTTTCCCTCGTAAAAGGATGTCCCAAGTAGGTCCAAACCCAATATCTCAAACACTACCATGCTCAAAGCGATCATCTTTGACCATGCCCATAATCATCTTGCTCAGGTGAACCATTCAGCTATTATCGGACTCTTATATTGAGATTATTTCTTAATGCCATTAGATTAAGTACACGATGAATGGATTTGCACCTATACCTGGGAAATGTCTTCTCGCCGTTGATCAATCTTTTTCATTTTTCTTTGTAATGGAGGTTTCTTTTTGTCATGTTAATACAGGGTTTGATCACAAATAATGAAAGGCATTAGAGGAGCCATTTGTGGATGAAGAGGATAATTATAGCGGTGTTGCATGTTTGAATGTGATAGCAAAACGAATTGTTACAGTTTTTGCTTCTTTAAGAGGATAATTATAGCGGTAATACTAGGATTTGACATCCTCTTTTCTAATTCTCAATGTTGTTTTTTTTTCTTTTGGAATGATGGAATTTTGACAATGAAGTTTCAATTTCCCCTGTATCCAAATATTTTCTGTGTCCTTTTTTTTGCAGAGATTTGTTGATTTCCTTTAGAAAAAGTAACAAAACAAAAGCCTTTAAGGATTATATTTTATAGGTATGTATTTTTAATGAATGTTAATTATGATGCAGGGGCTAGTTTTTTAAACATTATAGTTTGTTCTGTCATCCAACATGATTTGATTTTTATCTCTGCAGTCATGTCGGTATCTAGGTGGAAGATAATATATCTATTCTATGCTTAGATTTATGATGAATGGTATGAGTAAAGATATCCTTGATTTCTTCTATTATGTTTTTAGAGGCGGCTTGGTTTCTACTATTTAACCATTTAACCTATTTAGATTACTTAGTCTGTTTATAAAGAAATTTACTTGTTGTGTTTCAGTTCAATCATTTCTATAAGAATAAGAATCAATTAAAAAGAAAAAAGGCTTTATCATTTTTCTGTTAACTGTTCTAACTATATAGTATTTATAATTTGTCTATTAATGTGGATGCTTCATGCTACAATGATGAAGCGGTTTGAGATTGCAGAGCTGGTGGAGAATTTGAATGCATCAAATAGTTAAGTAAATTTCTTTTTGGTAGTATTTTACATTCCAACATTTTATATGTACCAATATTTTACCCTCCACTTAATACTTTTTTATATATCAGCTTTTCTCAGCTTTGCAATTAATATTATCTACACATTTATATTGTAATTAATTTATTAATTTGATTTATGTTACTGGTTTGATTTTTAACCCAGTAAGTTATACATATTATACTATTTGCCAAAGAAATTAATTTTAATGTTTGAATACTAAATTAGAAATTAATGTGATTAAATAATTGATTAATTATTGATCAAATGTTATTACATTATTTGTTAGCTCTAAAAATATAAATAATGTGAAGATGCAATATTAGAAAATATTTTAGTTATGACAAAAGCTTTGGACTTAGTCAAAGTTGTTTTGATTTTGATTATGGTGAAGAAAGTTCGTATAGTTGATTGTCTATGTAGACCTACATAATTATCATACTATAATATTTCAAATCGTTTTCTTATATATTAGTAGTAAATGTTCAAATTTTACTTTATTACGTTCACTAAAAAAACTTACAGATTGTATGACTTTTTGTTTCTAGATTGGCAGTTTGATGTATCAGCCTCGACATCTTTGTTGCCTCCTATTAGTGGTGGTTATATTTACACGGTGAGATAGACTCACTAAAAGAACTTTTCAGAACTTATACCACTGAATCGACTCACCGAGGCTTTGGAGAAGTTTATATCTCATCTATATCATCTATTGGTTTTTTTTGCAGAAGTCAAGGAAGTCTTGGTTTCAATTTCAGTCTTCTTAGAAGCACTTCTTTCAGTAATTCTTTTCTGCATCTGAATCATCATATCCTCCTTTCTCTTTCTATTTTCCTCCTTCTACAACATACCAAGGTAAGTTGAACTATAAAGGCAATAATTTTAGTTTATAATCATTATTTGTCAATGGAATTTGAGATCACGTCTATAATCATTATTCATAAATGATATTGGATTGGTTTTAGGCTTGTTAGTTATCTTGTAAGTTCATAATGAACTGTCATCATTATATTATGATGGATGCAAATCGTTACCTTAAATATTTTTGTGATGAAAACATGTTGGTTGGTATTATGCACTATAAGGTTGGAGGATGAGCAACATACAACCAGCTTAGCAGAATGAAGAGCAATGTGTTTTCTGAAGAATATCAAGGTTCCTTCTTTCATGAAGCAAACAAACCTAAAGATGAGCATGACAAGATATTCATAGTACATGGAGTCTCTAGAAGCAAAAAGAGAAGCAAGTGATACTTTTGTAGTCTTAGCTGAACTAAATAAATCTACTACTGTCTAGTATGATATTTATCATTGTAAATGGTTTTCACATAGTGCCAACTTAGATTTAGATTAATAAGTTTGTTTATTATGAGTATATATTAAAATTGTGGTTGTTGAATAGGTAACACATTATAATAGATTTATTAATGTAATTGTTTAAGAGTTTGTTAAAGAAAAAGAGTTGTATTTGTTTCTTTGAATTCTATTTATAAAAGATAATTCTTCCTATTTGAAAATTTGGCAACTGTATTTGATATTTATCAACTATATAGAACTTTTAATTATTGAGTGCATACGAGAAATCAATTTTTTTTTTTGTAAAATAAAAAATTACATATAGATTTTTCCGTATATAATTACATATAGATTTTTTTTATGTAATTATATACGGATTTTTCTGTATATAATTATATACGGATTTTATATACGGATCTTTTCGTATGTAAATTATATACGGATTTTTTCGTATGTAAATTATATACGGATTTTTTCGTATGTAAATTATATACGGATATATCCGTATATAATTTAGCTACACCTTTTTTATATACAGATTTTTGACCGTATATAATCCGTATGTAATATCATGTTATATACGGATTTTTGACATTATATACGGATTTTGGCTGTATGTAATTGGAATTTTTCTTGTAGTGAGTGGTGTTCCAAGACCGAGGAAAAAATGAGGTTATTGATGTCTTTAAAGAGGAACAGCAGACAGAGACTAGTTATAAAGCTACATTTCAGTCTTTTGTATTTGAAACTTACAACAATTTGTTCTCAAGTTTTAATTAATCAATAAATCACATAACTGTCTAGGCCGTGAGTCTCTTGGGAAACGTGAGTCTCTTGGGAAACGATACTTGGTCTTACCAGGATTATTACTTGATACGATTCAGTTACACTTGCCAAGGGGTAAACACGGCACTTGCGTGAGTTGTTTTCCTTCTTCCTAGCATGTCCTAGGTGCCTTATACTCATGCCCCTCACTTACTCCATGCAATTAATTTCTCACTTCACTCAAACATTCAATCCCTATCATGCAACTAAAGCAGAAGCAAAACAAATAACAAAGGTAAAATGAATCAACTGGGTTGCCTCCCAGGTAGCGCTTGTTTAACGTCACGAGCCTAACCCAAAATCCACCAACACCCATCAGTAGGTGCAAATCTTTCTTACCAACACCCATCAGTATGTGTAACAAACCTGTTTAATAAACCTAGTATCCTTCAGTAGATACTTAACCACCTAGCATCCATCAATAGATGTTATACCCAAAAATTTCAACATAAAAATAATGTCCAAAGTATATAAAATTACATCACCAAAATCAACAATAAAATAAGAATTAATGTTCTGAAACCACTAGGGTGCCTCCCAGAAAGCGCTCTTTTAACGTCATTAGCTTGACCCAATAAAGTTCAAATTTCATCTTCAATGTTGGTGTTCATCTTCATGTCATCACACCAACATCAGTTGCTTCCTGTTTACCTCCTTGATTCTTCTTGAATGTGGAGATTCAATTTCTATCACTCCATCCTTTTTATAGTCTTTCACAACCCACAACCTGTTTTTGAATCTCACATGTGTACCAAGTTTGGGTTGTGCTTGCATCAAGTCATCATGAATCGTCCTTCCTTTGCCATCTTTTTCTTCTTCCCTAACCTGTGACAAGAAACAATTTTTACCTGGGAAGTCTGGCTTTACATCTTTAAAACTAGTCATGGGTACATCTTGATATGTAGCTTTATCACTAGTTTCTTCCTTTTTCACCTGCTGCTCTTCTTTGAAGACATCAATGATTACCCTTTCTTCTTGGTCTTGAAGCACTATCATTCCTTCATCTACATCAATGATGACCTTGGCCGTTTTCATAAACGGTCTTCCAAGAATCAAAGGAACCTTTCATCCTCCATTTCCATCACCACAAAGTCCACCAAGAACTGTATTTTTCCTACACAAACCATAACATCTTCCACTATACCATAAGGCTTCTTTGAAGATCCATCCGCTATTAGCAAAGTCATCTCTATTGGCTTGACTTCAAGATCCCTAATTCGCTTAAGTATAGATAAAGGCATCAAATTGACACTTGACCCTAAATCAAGTAGAGCTTTCCTTATCTTTTCCTTCCCTATGACGCATGGAATGGTAAAACTTCATGGATCTTTTAGTTTTGGAGGAAATGAACTCTTAGCAGCTTTTCACTCATTAACTCCTCCTCTATATATCTTTTTCCTTTGGAGATTTGATTCTTATGATTTACCTGAGCTGAAAATTGTTGCAATGCTTCATTCACAAGTAGGTCAACATCCATTTGATTAAAGATATCTTTACAAAGCCCCTCTTGTCTCTCTTTCTCATAATCTGTTGGAAAAGGAAGAATATTTTCAATTTTTTTAATTTTTTTGTCTTTTCTCTCTTCTTTCTCTTTTCTCTCATCGTCTCCTTTTCTCTCTACTCTCTCTTCTTTTTCTTCTCTTCTCTCTAACTCAACTTTTTTCAACATTCACACTCACTAAAACTTTACACTCTTCCTTAGGGTTAACTTTACACTCCAGCTTCTTAGATATTTGGCTAACTTGTATCTCCAAGTTTCTAGTAGCCGCTTCAGTGCTCTTTTGAGTGGAAATAGTGACCTGCATAAATTGCTGAAGAGTTTCGTCCAACTTTGTATGTCTTTCATTGAGTGTAGACACTTGTTGTCATAGTGTTGGTTGTTGTTGTGGCCTATTAAATTGTCCTGATTGCCCAGCTTGTCCAGATTATCCTTGACCTTGACCCATGCTTGGGTGAGGTTTCCACCCTTGGTTGAAATTACCTTGGCGGTATGGAAATTGATTAGCCATGAAATTTACATCTTCTAGGGCCTCCACTGGAAAAGCGCATTGACCATTGATATGGTCACCACCACATAGTTCACACATTTGTTGTTGAACTTGTGCAACAGTCTTTAGTTCCTTTGGCAATTGAGCAAGTGTCTTTGTTAGATTCTCTAACTGTTGAGTTATAATATTATTCTGAGCAAGAGAGGCATCATTTGATTGCAATTGTAGAACCCCTTTCTGTTGAATAGGAGTTCCTCTTTCACTATGTAACTCATTGTCATTAGTAGCCATATTCTCTATCAACTCGGTTGTTTCCTCTGGAGTCTTCCATTTAATATTACCTCCTGTTGAGGCATCTAGCATCAATTTGGCCTGTGAACCAAGACCTCCAAGGAAAAGTAAGACTACTACTGCTTCATCAAAGTCATGCGTGGGAGTTTTTCTCAAAAAACTTTTATAACGATCCCATGCTTGACCTAATGTCTCCTCCATGCCTTGTCTGAAAGAAGATATCTCTTGCTTCCCTTTATTGACTTTAGATTGTGGGAAGTATTTGTTTAAAAACTTTGCAACCACAGCTTCCCACTCTGTAAAGCTTCCTTCTAGAAAAGAGTTTAACCATAACTTAGCATTGCCTCCCAATGAGAAAGGAAACAAGCTAAGCTTGATTGCTTCATCCGGCACCCCATTAATCTTTACAGTGTTAATAATTTCATTAAAGGTAGTGAGATGCTCATATGGACTTTCATGTGATATCCCATTGAATTGATTACTTTTTACCAGTTGTATCAATGCTGGTTTCACCTCCATGTTTGCAGCATTAACCCTCGGCCTTGCTATACTGTTAAAATGTTGAGGGCCAACCACAGTGGTGTAATTGCAAGAGTTCGTCTACCATTATTCTCCTCTGCCATATTTTCAGCGCTTTGGTTAGACCTTTGTGGTGAAGGTTGTAAAAGTGTTTCTGGAGGAGGGAAAAGTTCTCTGGATGTACGAATTCTTCTCCTCCGTCTACTATCGTCCAAGCCTTCAAGAAGAGGTTCTGAATTTTTCTTGCTTCTAGTGCGAATTGTTTCCTGCATACACAAGAAGACAAGTTCCTAGAAACAATTGTTAGCACAAAAAGATATAGAATAAAAAGATAGAAGATAGAAAGATAAAACAGATAGAATTAGAAATACAAAAAGATAAAAACAAAAACCAAAAAGATAAACTTAAAGATACAAAAATAAAAATAAAAAGATAAATCAAAATTATACAAATCAAGTCAAAGTTAATCAAAAATCACACAAATAGACTAGTTAAACCACGAGTCCTCGGCAGCGGCGCAAAAAACTTGTTAAACCCTCGGCAAGTATAACTGAATCGTATCAAGTAATAAACCTGGTAAGACCAAGTATCGTTCTTCCAAAGGACTCACGACCTATACAGTTGTGTGGTTTGTTGATTAGATAAGACTTGTAAAATCGATTGATTAAGATTTAAATGCAAATACTCAAAAGTAAATATGAATGCATGGATTGATCAATGGTAAGAAGAACCAAAACACGTGAATTGAAATATATGGATGATTATGTTGTTGGGGTTTATCAATTTCATCCTATCTACTCTCATGCATTCAGGAATTCATCTTTCTTCATTAATTCTTAATGCTACTTTCTAAATTACCTTAAACCCGATGTCTCCGTGAAGAAAGCCTAATCATAGTCACTAGTTTACAATGTCTTGTCTCCCTAACAATTAATCATGCATTATAGTGAACAGAAGCTTAAAGGCAACCAACCATCATACTCCTATGTCTAGGTTTATACTACTATTGGTAGAGATTCCCCATATCTAGATTTCCCCGTATGTGTCCATATCGGCAAAATTAATGATCATGACATCGAAAGAGTTAAACAATGCATGCTTTGAGCAAAGAGGAAAAACCCTAACAATTAATGAAAGAAAGCATGTATCTTAAAGAAGATTTTGAAGAACAAATTCCACACATGAGAGTTTCAAAAGGATTACATTGATTTCCCCAACAACAATAAATGTTTAGTTCACCATATTCATGGTGAAACTAGATGAAATACAATGAAAGAGTGAAAGATAGAACCCTAGAAAGTTGAGAAAGGAGCCTTAGCATCCAAAATCCTTCTCCAAAGGGTGAAAGAGTGTGTTTCTGCTTCGTCCCAGCCAAAGATGACTAACCTAGGTTAAGTAAAACCTTATATAGTATTCTAAAAATTACAGAAAAGTGAGCCCAACCCCATCAGAATGCCGCTCAACGGTAAGTGCGTGTCCCCTATTCCACCCCTCAACTGCAGTTTTCCCCCTCAGCGGTGTCAACGAGTCTTGAAGAACACCGCTCAGCGGTAATTTCCGCTGAGCGGCACTTGGTTCTTCTCTTCTTGTGCACTTTTTATGTCCTTTTTTGATTCCATCTCTTTCCTACTTCACTTCTTTCATCAAATTCATCTCAAAATTTGCAAAAACAAGGAAATCAAGCATAAAACCTGTCCAACTCTCTTATTTTCAAAAACATAAGCAAAAGCATGATTCCAAGCTAGTTTCTAAGTCATAAAGATTTTTTTTATATCCATTTTAAGTATAAAAATAACAGTTTTTCAACTGTTATTAGAAGGGGTTGGTTTTCCCATAGTTGTTCGATGGTGGTGGGGGATATGATGGCGGCTTAATCTGCCAAAACGCAAACCACCAAACTGTAATCCTGACCGGATTGCTAAAAATAAAAAGAAAAATCAAAACCAAAAAAAAAGGAGAGAAAGGGGATAACAACTGAAGCAATGTAGATTTGAGATTGTTCACCATACAACACTAAAATTGGGGATGAGGATCTGGATTAGAACCCTAGGAGCTGTTATCGAGAAGTAGCTTCACTCCCAATGGCCACCGCTTGCTCTTCACTCCAGAGGCGATGCACTCGCAGGCAAGGTGGAAGTTGCGCTCGCAGCCGTCGAACACGACGAGGTGTTGGTGGCTCCCAGTGGTGGCGTGGCAGGGCTTGGAGCAAGCAGCACAAGGAGCGAGGCCACCGCTTTGGAGGGCAGTGGGGGCTCCCGGCGGTGGCTCGAGGTTCTCGTGATAAGTGAGGACGACGTCGGTGATGGAGTCTGGTAGGGTTTCGGTGAACAAGGAGGAAGGCGAAGGGGTCTCGGTTGATTCTAAGATCGAGCGTCCTAGTGGTGGTTGTTGTAATGTGGCTGCAGCGGGCGTTAAGGTTGGAGCATAGAGAAGAGAGAGAAAAAAGAAAAGGAAAAGGGAAATGGAAGATGGGAGAGGAAGACGCTTGCGCAAGAAGAAGAATAAGAAAATATCAAGATACTGACTCGGTCTGATTAACTGGTGCCTAAACCATTTAAAGTTCATATTATATGCCTCGGGTTATAGACATACCGAAGCATAAAGGCCCTACTTCTTCGGGTACGCGGGGCAATATCGATTGGATTTGGGAGCTGCGGAGATGTCAAGTCTGGCAGGCTATTATGCCTCGGTTCTGAGCAAAACTAAGGTAGTATCTCGTTGTCAGAAAAAAAAAACCTGATTTTGTAGTTGGGGCTGATGAAGTGACGCGAATTTTATGCTTCGGTTGGCCTTCTACCAGAGACAGTAACATCTATAGGCATCAGTTCATATATAACCGAGGCATATAACCACTCAATATTTATGGAAATGTCACCGCGCTTTTATACGCTTCGGTTTCAATAAAACCGAGGTGTATATAGCGCGCTAAAAAAGCTTTTTTTTAATACTGGTTTTACGTTTTTATTTAGATTTCATTTTATTAATTACTTTTTTCCATACCTTTTATAATTATCTTTCCTATTTCTTATCATTTTAACCATTAACTTTACTTTCTTACCAAGCGCTTATGGTCTTGCAAATAACGTGATGAATACATGCACGCAAGAGTGTAAAAAAAGTTGTAATTTCTAAGAACTTTTGAGTGAAAAATTCATAGAAGAAATTGTATTCCTACACAATTTTTAGAAATAATCTTGATCAATAAACAATGTTGAATTATTTTCATACTTATTGTCTAACTACTTCATGCATCTTATGTATTCCTTTTTAATATTGCAACTTGAGTATTAATAAAATTAATAAAATAAAAGAATTTGTTTTAACAACATTATAAAGAAAATTACATGATATTCTAAAAAGAAGTAGTGATATTTAAGGTGTGTGAGCAAGATATTAAAATATAATGTGAATTAAAACTATAAATAAGTAACATCCCTTGTGGATTATTATAGTGTTTTAAGACAAAATTTTATCGAAAGAGTGTAATGTAATTAAGGTAACAATTTAGTATTTTATAAATTTTAAAATAGTCTAGTTCAGGTCAAAACTATATTTAATAGATTATGCTGTGATTAAAATGCTTTTAAGGATAACCTAGCTTTACACATAACATATGTAATAGGCTCAATTAAACTAAACTCTAGATATGAAAACACATAACATACCTTAACTTATTTTAGCATCATACAAAAAAAGAAATATTTGAATCCAATATAATAATAGTCTGAAGTTACATTATTATTATTTTATAGTTTTTTATATTCTTAATAGATCTAACGTTTTTTAAAATAATTATTACTTATACTAATGAAGAAATATGTGTTAAAAACTTTATTATCTTCTTTACCTAATTCTGTAATTGTAATAAAAGTTTATCATTATGTAATAGAAAACATTTTCTATCAAGACATCGTTATATATATATATATAATATATATATATATATATATATATATATATATATATATATATATTAAGCATAAAACCATTGTGTTTGGGACATATTAATTAAATATATTTTATGCTATTAAATATTTGATTTCATGAAATATAATATTTATTTATTAATTTAACTGTGTTGTGTAACATCCCATAATCTCACACTTGAAAATTCATAGTTGATATATGTCTATACATGTTTTAAACTCAGATTTCAACTACTTTATTCTTCTACCTTTCTCTTCATTGGCAATGAGTCAGACGACATTCCTTCATCTGCTCCTGTATAACGAATTATACGATCATCGCACGTACCCAAACACAAACACAAATAAGTGGGGTGAGCTAACATGCAACCAATCATTTATAAAACATGCATATTTACTTTGATGCACTCAACAAACCTCATATAATAATTATGTGAGACACACTCATACCATCATACAACAATCGCATCATAGATACTCATCCCACAATACCACAATTATTAATCGACACTCATCCCACAATACTTAATAGACACCTGTTCCACAATACTCAATGGACACTCGTTCCACAATACTCAATGGACACCCATTCCACAATACCCAATAGACACTTATCCCGATGATATGTTGATGAGCGGTCAACGGGAGGTTACGCACTTGTGATGCCTTCTTAGTCCTCAACACTATGTCCAAAACTGGCACATAGACCAGGACCTCCTGCCCCTCTCACCAGATAGTTCATCCTTTCTGGATGATTATTAGAGTATCAGGATAACCTCCAACTTCAGGACCCTCAACATCAACATATACACACATACCATGGCATTACAGAATCTCTCCATGAGACTCATACCATGCTCACATTCCTCAACTCATATTATACCATTATGAAATCTCCCCATAATACTCATATCATGTTTAGATGCATAAATTCAAATCCAATATAATAAATTACAATCATCACAAAAATCATACAAACTGAATATATCACAAAATAAATTAACAATACTAAAATATCACCATAAATGGTCACAGGAGAAGAATTAAATGTTTGACGAATCAAACTCACCATAAACGTGAGTACATATGACTAGTCACAACTTACTAAATTGGACCAGGGCTGCTCTATGATCAGGGATGTACCAACTCCGGTTTTTAAGATTCCTCTATCCTACCATCACAATTATAATTCATAATTTCGTATCTACCACAATAGCATGAATCCATCAGACATTTTCATTACAACGAGATATATTGCATAATAATTTAACAGTACTCAATCTGTACAACAAGATTTAAGTTAAAAACATATCGAGTAGACTTCCAGGAAAGAGAGGTGTGTCACAATGGACAACTTAAGTACCAAGTCTTTCCTTAGCCAAAGTGTTCCTCAACTAGTTTTTAACAAATTTCTTATTTACAGATTCAAAACAACAGCATATAATATTAACACCGAAATTCAATATAGATAGATATATAGTAAGCATTAACAGTATTCACACAGAATTTCAAGACATGAATAGTAATAAAACAATACTAAATCATAATATAAAAGCTTAGAAAGGTTAGCTCCCCTACCTCTATTTCAGACTTCTCTTGCTCCGAATTTGTTTTCCCCGAAAACTCTCAAGAACCTCTACTCTTCTTGCAACTAAAAATTTCTTCCTAACTCTTTCTTCTCTATTTCTCAAGGTTTCTTACTTGATTCTTCCTTTCTTTGTGCAAAATAGCCTCCCCTCTCATGGCTATTTATAGTCCAAAAGTTTTACTATTCATCAATTTTTTAATATTATTTATTATTTTAATATTATTTTATTATATTAATATCTTAATCACTACTTACATAATGGATTCCTCAATAATGCCTTAAAATCTGAAGTGCTTTATCCACTATCAATATTTATTTATTTTTTTTTAATTTTTTTTTTAATTTTTTTAATTTTTTTTAATTAATTTTTTTTTTAAAACAAAATGGTAGAAAAGAATTTGAACCCATGTTCTTGAAATCACTACAATTTTCTACCAATTAAGCTACCAAAATTTCTTATTTAGCTTTCCACATTTAATTTTTTACATAAATTTATTATATTTTTCATTCACAAAGAAATTTATTACTGCTAGTAATAAAATTGTTACTATTAAGGTAAATATTTTTTCATGGGTCTTACATTCTCTCCAACAATAAAAAAAATTTCGACCTCGAAAATTCCATACTTCAAGAAAAATATATGATAGTACGATATATATATATATATATATATATATATATATATATATATATATATATATATATATATATATATATGTGTGTGTGTGTGTGTGTGTGTGTGAGAGTGTGTGTATTTATATATATATATATATACCAATTTTTTTTTTTAGTTTCAAGTCAATTATAACTTTTAATAGTTAAGTGTTACTACATAATGATTATGGTAATATATTTTGATTCTTCAAATAATTATTCACATAAGTCATACTATGAGTTATGTATATCAGATGTACTATATATTACTGTTAACTACCTTTATGGGTTACCTAGTCAATTCAATTTACACTAATTACTCTACATACAAATACTAGAGCATTTTTTTTCTAAAAAATATAACAAACATAGCCCTTTCACAAATCAAAATACCATACACAAGAAATTTATCCAATAATTTCTCATACTCCTCACGTATACCAATATCATTATTATTATTATTATTATTTTTATAACCGACACTGTGACACAATCGGTAGCAACAACCGGAACTGTTGCTACAGTGAAAATGTTTGGCTATAAATAGAGCATTCCTCCGAGTTGAGCGACACTTGAGTCTCATAGTGCAGCGTGAGTTTACTCTCCTTGAGTGTCTTTCGAGAGTATCCAAATTCTGTGAGGAGCGTCTCTCTCTAACTGTGTCTTTCGTTCTTCGCATCCGTATAAGTGTTTCATCCTCTCAATCTTTCGTTTTGTTCTTTCTTTCCTTTAAGTTTTCTTTTAATCCACACAGCATAGTACTTACACTTAACATTGTGTTCAATTCTTGCCGTGAAAATCACACCCTCTAGAAAAGCAAGAACCATAATACTCTCCCTCCTTGGAGTCACCGGCGTCACCTCCAATCTGTTGATCAGACTCGGTCACAACAGAAGTGGACGAGAAAGAGAACATAGTTGAAGAACTGGAACCATGGAAAGACTCGGTGGGATTATGATGATGGTGAAGGCCTGAAGCAACACGTTGTAGATCATCATCATCCCTACTCCAAAGAAGCTGTGCGTACTGCATTAGATTTGGAAACGCTTCTTCCTGTGATGGTGATAACAAGGGTTGTGGCTGATAAACTGGTGGTGAAGGTGTTGGTGTAAGAGGTGAAGAAAAAGAAGCATAACTGTTATTGGTGTTAATGTTTATGTTTTGAGTAGAAGGTGAAGGTGGTATATTGAAGCAAGAAGAACGTGTTCTGGGAAATTGAGCTTTGCTTTGGATCCTTTAAACTTCAAAGCAGCAGCATCATAAGCAGCAGCTGCAGCCTCTGCCGTGTCAAAAGTGCCAAGCCACACTCTAGCAGCCTTTTTAGGGTCACGGATTTCGGCAGCCCATTTCCCCCATGGTCTCTGTCGAACTCCACGATAGTGTCTTTTTCTCCCTTTCAATTATTGCACAAAGCAGCAACAACAATATCAATCACAACAACGCTTTGGTTAGGCACACAGTTTTGGTTTGGTCCAATTTGTCATCAACTATAGCCACCCTAAGAAATTAAAGTACCAATGGAAAATATTGCTCACTGAAAATACCTAACTTCTTGTCCCCACAATCAAAATAAACAGAAAAGTAATGTTGTATAAATTATTATATAAGTATATCATATCTAATAAAAAAACTTAAAAACCGAGTTTTATAATGGAAATAGTTATATATATATATATATTTATATGGTGACACTGGTACAAATCGGGGAAATGACACCGGTTATTTTTGTTGATAGACACCGGTTCCTGAACCGAGGCATATTCAGACGATGTAAAAAGTAATAGACTTTATGCCTCGGTTGCGGAACGAGGCATAAAATGGTACGCTTAGGCATCGGTTATTAGAACCGAATTTGTTTCTCTACCTCTACTGCCTCCGTTGAAGACTGAACCGAGGCGGTAGGTTTTTTTTTTTTTTTTTTGTGGTCTCATGCCTCTGGTCAAGCTCCCAAACAAACAATTTTTTTTAGTAAAAAGAAAGCAAGTAAACCCGAAGCAAGAAGATGTTGTTCTCAGATAAACACATAAACAAACCAATTCTTTTTTCAATTGATTCCAAAGCTTCGGTCAAAACAAGAGGTCTCAGATAAGAGTAAAATGAAGGTAAAATTTGGGGAAAATTACATGCATCACTCTTACAATATAGCTGTTCAACAAATCAAAACAAAATCAAAACAAGAGGGAAGATGTTGTTCTCAGATTCAATTCAACAAATCAAAACAAAATCTCACAAACGAAATCCAAAACTCTATTCAAACCCAAAGCAGCTCTCCGGCACGGTCACAGCTGCCTGAAACCCGAAGCAGCTACCCGAAGCGGCGGAGAGCGACGGAGCGAGAGAGCAAGACCGAGAGAGCGACGGAGCGAGCCAGCGAGAGAGCGACGGAGGCGAGAGCGAGGGAGGCGAGACCGAGGGAGCCGAGAGCGAGGGAGGCGAGACCGAGGGGAGCCGAGACCGAGGGGAGGCGAGAGCGAGCGAGGCGACAGCGAGGGGAGGCGACAGCGAGGGGAGGCGACAGCGAGGGAGGCGAACGCGAGGGAGCGAGAGAGCGACGGAGGCGAGAGCGAGGGGAGGGAGGCGAGACCGACAGCGAGGGAGGCGAACGCGAGGGAGCGAGAGAGCGACGGAGGCGAGAGCGAGCGAGGCGACAACGAGGGGAGGCGACAGCGAGGGAGGCGAACGCGAGGGAGCGAGAGAGCGACGGAGGTGAGCGCGAGGGAGGCGAGACCGAGGGGAGGCGAGGAAGCTAGGGTTTCGCGCCGCTGGTTCTGTTTCACGCTGAGAAGAAGATGAACATTACTGCCCTCCAACACCCGAAAAGTAACGTTATGAAATTTTAAACAGCTTTGTTACTACCTCGGTCTTCCAACACCCGAGGCGTAAACAAATGTTACTGCCTCGGTCAGCATTGTAACCGAGGCGCAAAGAATAAACAAAAATAAAAAAAGCTGCGTCATCACCTCGATCAGTGTAAAAATGCAGAGGCGCAGGTATGGAGCAGAGTTTTATGCCTCGGTTTAACTTAGAACCGAGGCAGTAGCGGGCTTTAGACATCGGTCTCAGGACAGCCGAGATATATAGATCTATACACTTCGGTTTCTGTAAAACCGAAGCCTATACGGCGCTTTCTAATCCCTTTATTTTACTAGTGTGACAAACATGATAATAATTATGCTTGTAACCTTAAAAACACAGAATATGATAAACATATATACGACTCTTTTACTGACACTTCTGATGTGAAAATGTGCGTTTACCTGAAGCGAAAAAACCATTATTTGAAATATGAAACCAACAGACAGATAGCTAGGTTCCTTGTTGTTCTTATACTTGTTTATTTGTTTTGTTATTTCACCACTCTTCATCCTTTTTTTTATACTAATAAACTAATAATGGGGTATATAAGCTG